>NC_137629.1:6074971-6317471 GCF_963383615.2 Lipophrys pholis | reverse complement strand
TCTATGGAAATCTGTGTCATCAAAGTTGAAATTGAGGATTTGAACGATAACGCGCCCAGATTCCCAACTAGTCACATTGACATTGAAATTTCTGAAAACGCCTCCCCTGGTACCAGGTTTCCCCTAGAGGGGGCAAGCGATCCGGACTCGGGGATCTTTGGAGTGCAATCTTATTCTATCACCCCAAATGAGCTTTTCGGACTGGAAATAAAGACGAGGGGGGACGGGTCCAAAATCGCAGAGCTTGTTGTGCAAAAATCGTTAGACAGAGAGACACAGTCCCACTATACATATGAAATCAGCGCAGAAGATGGAGGGGACCCTCCGAAGATAGGCGCGGTCCAGTTAAATATAAAAGTAATAGATTCTAATGACAATAACCCCGTTTTTGATGAACCGGTGTATACAGTCAATGTGATGGAGAATTCCCCTATTAACACGTTAGTCATAGACCTGAACGCAACGGATCCCGACGAAGGGACAAATGGAGAGGTGGTATACTCGTTCAACAGTTACGTCACCGAGAAAACGAGGGACGCTTTCAAAATTGACCCCAGAACCGGGATCATCACCGTCAACGGTGTTTTGGATTACGAAACGACGCAGATATACGAGATCGACGTGCAGGCAAAAGATTTAGGTCCCAACTCCATACCGGCTCACTGCAAAGTCACAGTGAATGTGATGGATACGAACGACAACCCACCTGTCATTAGTTTACTTTCACTGAACACGGAGATGGTGGAAGTTAGTGAGAACGCGCAGCGTGGGTATGTCATTGCGCTGGTGAGGGTGTCGGATAAGGATTCTGGGGCGAACGGAAAAGTGCAGTGCAGACTACAGGGCAATGTGCCTTTCAGATTACAAGAATACGAGAGCTTCTCCACCATACTTGTTGATGGCAGGCTGGACAGAGAACAAAAGGACACGTACAACCTGACCATCCAGGCGGAAGACAGTGGCATCCCCCCGTTACGCGCCACGAAATCTCTGGTTGTAAAAGTCACGGATGAAAATGACAACCCTCCCCACTTTCTTAAGCCGCATTATCAAGAAATGGTGATGGAAAACAACCTCCCTGGCTCGTGTCTGCTTGCAGTATCCGCAGAAGACCCGGACCTGGGGATGAATGGCACAGTTTCATATTCAATTGTCCCCGGAGAGATTAAGCACATGGATGTTAACACATATGTCAGTATAAATCCGTCAGGTCGCATTTACTCAATGAGATCATTCGATCATGAATACACACGGACTTTTGATTTTAAAGTTTTGGCCCGAGACAATGGCAATCCCTCTTTATCGAGTAACGCCACAGTGCGCATCGTGGTGCTGGATGTCAACGACAACACACCTGTTATGACCAACCCTCCTCTGGTGAATGGCACCGCGGAGGTTTCCATCCCAAGGAACGCTGGGGTGGGTTACATGGTGACCCAGGTGAAGGCTGACGACTACGACGAGGGGGAGAACGGGCGACTGACCTACACCATCTCGGAGGGGGACAGGGCTTTCTTTGAGATCGACCAGGTGAACGGAGAGGTGCGCTCCACACGGATGTTTGGGGAAAACGTCAAATCCACTTACGAGATCACGGTGGTGGCGAGAGATCACGGCAAGCCCTCCTTGTCCGCCTCGGCCTACATCGTGGTGTACCTCTCACCAGACCTGAACGCGCAGGAGCCCATTGGACCTGTCAACCTGTCTCTCATCTTCATCATCGCCCTGGGCTCCATCGCGGCCATCCTCTTCATCACCATGATTTTTGTGGCGGTCAAATGCAAGAGGGACAACAAGGAGATCCGGACTTACAACTGCAGGTACTGACTGAATCCCGCCTCCGTGTGTGTGTGTGTGTGTGTGTGTGTGTGTGTGTGTGTGTGTGTGTGTGTGTGTGTGTGTGTGTGTGTGTGAGAGAGAGAGAGATGCGCCGTGCGTGAGTGCGTGGTCGCGCGCGTGAAACTGTCAGTGTGTCCGTGCATCGCTTTTTTTTGTCGTGCAGCATGTAGAGGCTCTAATGTGAGGGCTGCAGGTCAAATCCCCCCCCCACCCACCCACCTTGCAGCAGAAATCGAGGCAAACCTAAATAAACCCGACTGCTTTAAATCAAAGACATTCTGCTGAGGCCCACTGTTCCGTGTTAGGGAAATGTGATTGATGGATTTAATCCTTCCATTGTAACCAATTGACTCATAAATAGACGGTTCAACTGTCATGTTCAATTTGCGGCTGTGTTGCCGGACAATTAACGTCCCACTGGCTCAATAGCAGTCCCAGACATTTATTATTTAACGTCCACCGTGGCTGATTGGCTGTTATCAGCTTTAATCTAGTGTGGTTATGGACAGTCCTGAACCATCATTCGGATTTCCCTCCGTTTTCATCTGTATTGAGGTAGGACACACAGTACAAGCAAATAAAATAAACTACTAAATACAGTAATAATAGAAATGATATGTAAGGAATACCGGAATCAGTAAATGTTTTCGGAGTATCTTTGAAAAGAGCAGATTATTATCTTTCTGACCTTGTATATTACACACTCTGTTTTGTTCATCAATCTGAACATCAGTTAGGGCTTTGATTTCCCACTGCCACATTACCCCTATAAATTTACATATAGATTGGATTTGAAAATTTAACCTGAAGCTATAATCATATTTTGCTCCAAACATAATTTTGTTGATTTTAACTTAGCTTAGTTTTTCAAGCAGTGATGCCCACGAAGAGGGGGGAAAAAGTTTAAAAACTCCTTTAACATTGATTGGGTTTCCCTTTTTCTCAATATTGATGAGGATTTGTGTTTCTTTTTTTCTTCTAACAGCTTTTTTGGTGAAATAAAATAACAAGCGATGTTCTATGTTTTATTGATTGCAGAGATGTGGTGGAAAAGAAAAATAATTCTAGCTTTGTACTTTTGGCCCTTCAAAGTTTTATCTAAATGTCTTTTTATTTAAACTTGAATGGAAATGCAGAGAAATCAATATTGTGACATCTTGGGCCAGAAGGTTTGTCATAATTTTTTGACAGTCATTCGTTTCCATCCAGAGAAGAAACAAGGACACACAACAACAAATTCAAAATTCCAAACGGGTAGTGGTACTTTACTCTGCTAGCGTGAGCCCCTCTTCCTGCTGGGTGTTTTAATCAGCTCTGATGTGCTTTGCTTCTCAGTCGCCACCTCGAATATGAGGAGCAGTTATCTCCAATTTATTGCTTGTCCTCTGTCAGTTTGTCTGACTCTGAAGATTTCCGCTCCCAGATTTCAATTTGGGCCCAAAGTAGAGAGACAACATGTTCAAATGACAAATGAGAAAGAGATGGGGGTATTTTCTACCCTTGCAGCTGCCCATTTTCCTTCCTCTGAATCAAGAAGAAGCAGAATGGAGGTGGGAACTTTTTCTTTTTTTTTTTTCCTAAAAGAAAAATGAAAAAAAGACAAACTATAACGATGCTTGTTTTTAGCCAGTGTGACTTTAGAAGCAACAAAGGATTAGTGCTGTATTTTAGTGAGGAACAGGGGCCAGTGGGGCATAGTAAAGCAGAGACATTTCAGATAAGACAGGAACAGAGACATTCCAGATATTGCAATTTAGTGGTTGGCTCTGGTGTTGTTGTGGGTTTAATGTGGGATACAAACCATATGTTATGTGCCATTAGATTAAAAACAGGCTCTTCCAGATTTTTGAAGAAATGCAGATGGTAAAAAAAATCTCACATTGGAATATGGAATATGCCTGGTGAGGTTTGTAGCCATCACTGTAGTGTACTTAGCATCTGTTCTCCTGTGGAAAACTGCAAGGCTATGCGAAGAATGGATATTTCCCCTCGTCTGAGGATCCTTTGATAAAACATGGCTGTGTTGCTCATTTACTCTTATTAAAGTCAAAATACTCAGTTCAAGTTTGCAGCGGCTACCGCGAGCAGCTAAAGGAATTTCAATCTGCAGTTCTCCTACTCCTCGTATTGCTCGTAGGCTCGCTTGATAATGAAAGAGAAAAAAAAAGAGGAATTAGTGTGGGTTGTGTGCTTTGAATATGAGTGTATATACTGGTGGTGCTTCTCATTATCAGTGTGTGTTCTTTTTTGCTTTGCTTCCGTGGTTTTTGGCATGTTTGCATATTGTCTGCCCGTTTGTGACATGTCGATTGTTGAGCATGCAAATGCAAACAAAGAATGGGGTGACAGCTCCACTGCAAGCCGGGAGTGGGAAGTCACTGAGGTGCACTATTCCACCCCTGGACAAGAGCAATGAGCCTTTGTCTGGTACCCATGGTTGAACAGCGCCTAGCTGGCATGATGGGCAAGCTTTTTGACCGTGTGGACAGAGGAGGGAAAGGCAGAACACTGCTTTATTGAGTCTGTTCAGTTTCTTCTACTTGCGCAGGGTGGCGGAGTACTCATATGGCAACCAGAAGAAGTCCAGCAAGAAGAAAAAGCTGAGCAAGAATGACATCCGCTTGGTGCCTCGTGACGTTGAGGAGACGGACAAGATGAATGTGGTGAGTTGCTCATCTCTCACCTCCTCGCTCAACTACTTCGACTACCACCAGCAGAGTCTGCCGCTGGGCTGCAGGCGCTCCGAGAGCACCTTCCTCAACGTGGAGAACCAGAACTCACGCAATGCAGCTCCCAACCATGGCTATCAACACCCGTTCACAGGGCAGGGCCACCAGCAGCCAGACCTCATCATCAACGGCATGCCACTGCCAGAGGTGAGTGAGCTAAACTCCACTGTGCTCTGTCCTTGATCCTTGGTTGGTCTGCTTTGGCTAAACGGGAATGAGTAAAAAAAAAAAGGGGGGGGGGGGGGGGGGTTTGAATTGAATTCCATGTTCAAAGGTAATGTTTTTGTAGAGGCAATGAAATAGTTGACTTAACAGGTGTTCTTCCTCTTTAATGATAATTAATGTCTTCTTGATCCAACTAAATTGCAACAAAGCAGTGAGATGCTATGCAGTACATTTCAACACCTCTCCTGGTCCAGTGATATTTCGCATTTCATTGCATCACAGGAGACAATGTCAGAGAAACGCTTGTCTGTTATTGATGGAAAAGCTGAGCTATTTGAAATGGCAATATGTCAGTAGGGCTGAGTGGAATCCTTCAAGGCATTTCAAGGTGCAGAGACACTAAAGCCAACCTGTGATAAGAGCACTTTGCCAAGCAGAATTAGGAGACCTGACAATGTGGATTATTTGGCCTCTCTCACTCCATTTGTTTTCTTTTTTCTAATTTTCTTTTTATTTGTGTGTGCTGAGCTCCTGCAAAAAGAACGGTGGTTTGTGCACCTGCTAGATGTATTGACCCAACTAATCAGGTCCACTACACATCATTTCAGGTGCTAGCAGAAAGAATAATCATTGCTTAAATCTGTATGTCGTCCATTTGGCTGCAGTGTTACCGCATGGCCGCTCTGCACAGCCAGCCATTGAATTATCCTGACATACCATGCATGGCTCCAGCAGAGCAGTGAAGGTCTGACTGGAAAGACTATTCAAGCTGACAGGTGTATGCCAGCAAGCTGATGTTTGGTTTATAGATTTGTGTATGTATAAACTTGTTGTTCATTTTTTTCCCCCCCTTTTTAGTAGCATTCCTTTCCTTTTATGACCCACTTCTACTTAATCCCATGGGAGAGTGGGACATTTGTGGTCTGTGTCTGTGAGACCGAAAATGAGCATGTGTGTGTGGTTTTGTACGAGAGTGTGTGTGTTTCTCATGTGGATGGCAGCAAATGAGCCTGTGTGTGTCTCACGCACGCACACACACACACTCACACACACACACACACACACACACACACACACACACACACACACACACACACACACACACACACACACACACACACACACACACACACACACACACACACGCACACACACATACGCGCACAAACGTGCCTGCTTGTAATTGATGAGTTCAATCTCCGTTTGACATTTGGTGCAGAGAATGTGGGTTTGACAGTGGGGGTCTTAAAAGAAGAAGCACAAGATGGATATTGATATATTGACTGGATGATCCAGAGAGATCCAGGCACCAATGGATCCTGAGGGGTCAGTGAGACCTACTTACTGGCATGCTGATTTACTGGGCTTGTCTGAGTTGGTTCTGAGTGTGTGTGTGTGTGAGTGTGTGTGTGTGTGTGTGTGTGTGTGTGTGTGTGTGTGTGTGTGTGTGTGTGTGTGTGTGTGTGTGTGTGTGTGTGTGTGTGTGTGTGTGTGTGTGTGTGTGTGTGTGTGTGTGTGCGTGCGTGCGTGAGTGAGTGCGTGAGTGCGTGAGTGAGTGAATAACAGCGGTGAAAAGAATAAGAAATGTAGTGGGGGGGATTGTCTTGTGGTGTTTTCTGGCCAGTTGGAGGCAGAGGTGGGGTTTCCAGCAGGTGCACCCACTGACCCGTATGCTGTGATTGTATGTGCTGGTAGGTAGTTCAATGCGGCTCACCTCAACCCTTCTCCAGCCAAAGCATCTGGGCTGGCTTTTACAAAGATATCAACAAACAGCATAAAAATAAAAAAAGTGGCTGCAGCATCCAATAAAAGCACATTTCCTGCTGGATGAGGGCCCTTTATTTGTTTCAGTTAATGAAAAAGTGGAATGGGAGACAAACTGGCAGAAAGATTGATTTCAATGATTCCATATGCAAAGCTTACTGTTGTCTTGATGAAGCTGTGTGAGGGCAGATTACGAGATAACGAGGGAGTGAGGGTGAATGTAGAGACTTAATGCCAGGTGTCTGAGCCCTGACCACGTTTTGTCATTTTCTTAGAGGCAGTTGATTGGTTTGATAGAGGCCGGTGCTTTTTAGCATGCAGCTTCCATCTCTGCTTCTTGCACTTGATGTTGACAAACATCTCTTTGACCTGGTCTGTGCACATTTTCTCTGGACTGAGAAAACTGTGTGTGTGTGCGTGCGTGATTGCGTGCGTGATTGCGTGCGTGCGTGCGTGCGTGCGTGCGTGTGGGATTGAGAAAGTAAGAGCACGTCTTACCCTCTAAACTCAGCACCACAGCGGTTTTCTTTGTATTTACCCCGCTATTGTGAAATTTACAAAAAGTAAAAACCTACACAATATGTGCAAATGTTGCTCTTAAATAAAATTGTTTGTGATATAATCACAATGCCATTTATAGCTGAAATAAACAGCAGTGAAATAAACTGATAATTGCTTTGTTACAATGAGCAAGCTTGGGCTCGAAACCACTTGACTCCACAAGTCCTCAACCCATATCCCATTGACTGGCTAGGACACACGAGTGGCTGCACTGTTGTGATTACCGAGGCTGCTTTGTCCCAAAAATTGTTTTCATCCTGAGGGCAACCTCATAATTATCCATGATTCATTTATCCTCGGCAGAAGAGTGTTTTTGTTTTTACACCACGGCATATTGGTGCCTCCGTGCTTGTGTAATTCACAAACATGCAGCTTGAAATGATCCCTGCCATCAGCATACGGTCAGTTTCAGTTTACCATCAGAGGGAAAGAGGATATGAGTTTGTTCCTACTTGCCATTTATGTCTGTGATCGATACAAAAATTGTCATTCATTGTGAGTTTATTTGGGGCTGTGAGCATCCTGCTTGTGTCGGAGCAGCTGGAGTCGAGCTTTTTCCTGCTTCAGACAAAGCACGGTGGCACACACACACACACACACACACACACACACACACACACACACACACACACACACACACACACACACACACACACACACACACACACACACACACACAAATACATATAAACAGCAGACTCTGCCAAGATAACAGTGACAGGTCTCCCTTAAGGCCTCGTACCTGCCTGCAGTTGCATTGTGTATATAGCATTCTCCCTGGTGAGTATGCGTACCGGTATATACAGTACTTCCCTCAACATCATAGTTGTCCATAGTTGTGAAAAGCATCAGCTGTGAGATGTTTGTTAGACCTGATTGGGGTAGCACTAATATGAACGCTCACAGGAGAATAGAGCTGTCTTCCATGGCTTAATTATAGTGAATCGCTTGGTAGGGGAGACAATTATACAGTAAAGGAATGGCCTTTGGCTAGAATGTGTTTTTGAATTTGTAATGCCTACTAAGGATTCTCACACCTGTGATTTCAGATAATGAGCATAGCGGGAAAATGAGTTATCTCACTTTATTGATCAGCTTTGTTCGAGTAATAGAAGGGTGATTTTAACTACAAACGGACAATAAAATAATTAAAAGTATTTTGAATAATTTAGGGAAAGCTGGTTAGAATTTGCACATAACAACAGTGCTTAAACGTGCAGTTTTCAGGCTCAACGGCATTTCATAAATTCAGGTTGAATATCAAAGCAATCATCCTCCGGATGCTCATTGCACTCCCTCTTTGAAGGTATTGTTTTTATATAAGTCTTGGCTATGTTGCATCACTTTGTTTCACATTCTTAGGTTGAAATCCTGACAAAGACGTGAACATTTTGCATGTGTTTGTTCACAGTCAATCACAGGATGCTAAGTAAGAAAATAAAAATTGAAACAAAACAGCCGACAAGGAATGTGGCTGCGCTGCACCAGTCTTGCTGTTTCTCCCTGTTAGTAAGCAAGACATTTTGATATTGATGTAGGAGAGACAACGGGGAGTGGTTCCACCGAGGCTGCACATCCCTCGCTATCACTTCACATCAGGACAATATGCATGGGAGCATTCAAACGTGTCATATTGAGCATGCAAAGTAGATGTCATGCTGTCAGTGCACACCACACATCTGTTGAAACTGCCAATCTCCTCCCACACAAATACTCATGAATACACACGGACACACAATATTTCTCATGGAGTGTCACATTTATTTGAAATATGGGCTGTAACATTATCATTTACATCATTATGACCGACTCAGAATTCTGACTGAAGGAGAAACGAGAGGCATAAATCAGCATTTTCAATAATCAAACATTGTTCAGATTCTGCACATAAAGTATTCTTTTAGTGTTGTGATATTGTGAGCCCTCTCCTACAATATGATTTGATGTAACTATTTGACATTACAGGGCAGTTCTAGTAGTTTTAATACAAATGCCTCAGATTCCCTGCAGGTTTTACTCTGCTTGGATAAAAGAGATAAGATATTAATAAGTATTTCCATTGTAGCTTAACAGCTTTTTATTGTTAACATTAAAAAGAATCTCCTGATTTGGAATGTCTTTTTGAATCCGGAGAATGGTGTGGATTTATGTTTTGCTTGTTTGTTTACTTATTGTCTTCAACAAACTGTGATTGACAAAAAAGTCGGGGACATCACTCTTGGAAGAAAGTGTAACTTGGAGAGAACAATGCGGAGAGCAGAGAAGCAGTAACTGGAAGCCAAGCGAGCGCACATGTCTGGTCCGAGCTCTCATATTGTGATAGAACTTGTGCATTATTGCAAACTGCCACAGTGTGAAATCCTTAAGAAATGTGAAAATTCAGCAGCTGAGATTAGCTATCCACTGCCCGACTGTCTTGCAGGCACATCGAATTAATCACGTATACAGTATAATTTCCATTCACATATATTCCATATGGGCTCATTCTGTGTGGAGTTTGCATGTTCTCCCTGTGTGTGCATGGGCTTGCTCTTGCATTTGAGTTTAATACCTCTCTGTCCTAACATTCTGACCTTTAAAGACAAGATGATTGATGGATATAGGGTAATGTCAAAATCAGTTTGAGAAGCTTGAAAAAGTGGCATCTTGAAAGAATATTTGGATTTTCCTTTAAGAGATATGTAAGCAAGTCAACACCCAAAGATAGAATCTATGAGAGTCAATTCAAGATATTTAATTTGAACCGGAAAAAGCATATATTCTATATTTATAGTGGAACTCACTTTGTCTGAAAGTGGCAGACATTCATGTTTCTATTTCCCAACTTCTTTAATTCACATGTTTGTGAATGATGTACAATATAAAAAAAACAGACCCATACTACTCTTCCTGTTTGCTATTGATTAGGCAGTGGCAGCCAGAAAAAACCAACCACATAATTATAATGTTTATGTTTTGCTGAAGGGGTAATGATTGAATCATTGATGTGATCATTGTTAATTCAGCTCACTTTCCACGAATACAAGGATCATGTATGTAGATAGTGGATAGAAGAAGGGATTTTTTTTTCATCTTAGCAAAATCCTTTTCAGCCCTAATCAGTTTTTTCAGACTAATCAGGAAAATGATCAATGGCAGCTAGATGTTATGCAAATATGGAAATGATAGATAACTGACTGATCTCAAAAGTCGTAGTATTTTGTTTGTTTTGGTTGCATTGGGAAACTGTGAGGTCCTAAAGTCTCCTCGTTTCATCTCCAAAAGCTTCAAATGCACACAGATTGAGTGGCAGATGAACCTGTTAATTATTTAGAGAGTTTATTTGTAAGGCACAGGGTTCAGAAATGCTCCGCTTTTCAAGTGTCAGTGTTTATAAGGTAACATAAAGCCGTGTCTGTCAAAAATAAATTAACAGTGTGACAGTGATGTACTCGGTGGCCTCTCATTACATCTCTCCGCTGGCTCCTCCCCCCTGCGTTTAGCACACAACGCTGCTGACGCTGCGGGTGATTGAGCAGCATGACTCAACAAGATGGTTTTCAGTTCATGTACGACCAGTGCCAGTTTTACACTTGGTTGGGTTTTCATAGCCTTGACCCCCAAACCGCGACACTCCATCACTGCATGTCATTCTTGATGTCGCGGAGGTACAATGAAATGACATAACAACCCCAGGCAGCCAGTCAGAAGAATCCGGGCCCGCCGGGTTGCCACCCTCTCGTCGGGATCAGAGCATCCAGCCAAAAGAGCTTAAGAGTCAAAACACATGAATGACAGCGGCTGATGTACACATGTCACTGTATGTGTCCTTAACCACATGTGACTCGTGCCGATTATACAGAGGGAGTTATATTGTTGAAAAATGTCGAGGCCTAGAGAATCGAGAAGCGACAGAGTGAGGCAGAAGAGGGGAGTGAGATCTATTTATATACTGTCAATGATTTTTGCTCAACCTGTATTGCTGCTGCCTGAAACATGTTATTTCTCTGTGTAAAACACAGTGTTTGGATGAGGAAGGGATTTCATTGCACAAATCTTATTAACCTTGCCAGAAAACAATCATGCCACCTTTTTTATTGCTTGTGCAGGATTGTTTTTCCCCCTGAAAAAAAAAAAAGAACCCAAAACAAATAGTATTACCTCAGTGTACTTGCAGATGTAAGAGGCAACACTAACAGAGAAGTCATGTTCGAAGTTTAGAGTTTACACCACCAAATGTTTCCTTTATATCTTGACGGATTAATTTAAAATGATCAAATTGGTGACATGTTGAGGACATCAAAGTATATATTACACAAGATGTCAGCAGACATTCAAGCCACTTAATCATGAACATTTCACTTGGTTTCAGATGACAACATTGAAAATAGACATAAATTCAAAAGCTTCAAAAGCTCAGTCGCAGGGAAAGAATGAGCTTTCTTGTAACCCATTAAGCATCAAAGGAAGGCAAGAAAAAAAAGAAGTGGCAGTCGTCTTCCAACAATTTGTGTTTCTAGGGTTTTTACTGGATGCAAAAAAAAGGGTCTAATGGTGTTGGGCTTGTAGGTTGATGGGTCCACCCATAAATGAGAAAGGGCTAAATTGAGAGAGGGAAATGGACATAGTGATGATGTTTATCGCTGGGGAAGGGGACATCATTACGCACCTTGTTAAGCCCTGCAAGCAATGCTGCGTGGACGCAATTACCCATTTAAATGAGTTTCCCACAGTGTTCACATATTTTCCTTTCTTTTTTCTTTCTGCTCCCTGACACAAATATGTCGGATTGTGTTTTCTTTAATCGAAATCCTTGAACACTCAAATCCCAACACCGAGGTGTGGAAATGTACCATCAGCACGCATTTACTAAGATGAAGTGGTCATATACAGCCTTTCACACATTTTGTGTGTGCGTGCATTTGTATTTTTGTGTCTGCTGCAAGTGCCCGTTTTCAATCTAAACCTACGCTTAGATGAATTTTCCAGTAAAAATAAAAGGTTAAGAAAAACTTTTTGACAAAATAAGTTTGAGACTAAAAAACCCCAAACAAACCCATCTCTCATTAATGCAGATTTAGCTGCCTGTGGTGGAAATGGCTGTATTTACATTAATATTGGAATAGAAAAGGTCATCGTACACATTTAAAAACACATACTGTCAGACGAGTTATAGCCAGGATAAAAATGCAGTCACAGAGGAAGCTCACCTCTGTCCCTGTGGCTTAGAAATATGAAAACAGAAGCTTGTGTGTGTGTGTGTGTGTGTGTGTGTGTGTGTGTGTGTGTGTGTGTGTGTGTGTGTGTGTGTGTGTGTGTGTGTGTGTGTGTGTGTGTGTGTGTGTGTGTGTGTGTGTGTGTGTGTGTGTGTTGTGTGTGTGTGTCCTGACACTTCTTAATATATTTGTCCCCCTTTGCAGATAAGAAAAACAAAGGATTTGCAATCCATATTTGGAGAAAATATAATTTTTTTTTCAGGTTCTCGTTTCTTATGAAACAACAAAACCAGAATGTGTTTCAGAAAGTGAACGAAGTGAGAGAAAAAAAAGTTATTATATTTTTTGTGTAACGACTATTATGTGCGCCAAAAACAAATTCTGTCCACATGTGCAGCGAGAAAAAGTATTAATTAAAACTGCTGGAGATCAGGCATGAAAGGTTTAGGTTTTTTTTTCTTTTCCTTTCACTATCCTGTCTTTGTTGGGCCACGGGTTGCTAGACTTGTTACCTCATTGTTAAAGAGAGTTCCCAAGCCTTTCACCTGTGTGCTGGGCTTCTCTTTTTGAATGACAGGGAAACGGGGGAGGAGGCATTCAGTAAAACAGAACAATACTTGCTGTGGACGGAAACTTTTCCAAGCAGCCAGCTCTGACATCAGGGAAGTATGACCTTTACAAGTGTCCCACTTTTTTTTTTGCCTAAAACAAAGAGGGAGCAGGAGGATGTTAGTTAGTATTTCCCCCATCAGATTAAATGTCAACTTCTGCATGCATAATTGTAAAATAGAAAAAAGACTGGAAGAAGACTTGAAATGTACCAATTTACTGCTGGAATTAGCTCCTCATTGCATTGCAGATGCCGTCACAGTGCTTTCATTTGGTTATTTTTGGCTCTTTACGTTGCAATTGGGCTTTATGTTGATTACACCATCAAACTAAAGTTAATTCAGCTGCTGTAGATGGCAAAGACAGTCAGGTGTTTGGAGCAGACAAATGAGAGCAAATGTTATATCACTCACACAAATGCAGCATTATACCTTTGTTGTGTTCTCTCCGGTGGTGGAGCAGCCTTTCCTGTTCCTCCCTTTCTTTCATTCCTGCAAATTCATACAGTGCTTTGTTTGTGGGCATAAACCTGGATTTGCATTAGGGAGCGCATGTATGGGATGTTTGATGAGCACAGAGGCTGTTGGCAGGCGAGCCACTATAGCAGCAATATCAGCCGTCTCGGAGGCATGCAGCAGTATGGCTGGAGGAGCAGCAGGGTAGCGTAATTGTGCATTGTTCATCCACAGAACAGAGGCAGAGCATGTAATGAGCTGTAGCATTTTCACCCAGCCAGCCTAATGGGCTATGACCGAGTGCAGGCCTCTCAGAGCCCCCGTGTTCCCCCTGCCCTGTGTGGCCAGTGTCTCGGGTCTCTTTTCTTTCTCTCCCCCCATTCTCCCCTTCTTCTCTGCCCGATCTGTGTCAGCCATTCCTTCACCCCTGTTATCCCCCTCTTTTATCTCTGCTCCCTTCCCCATTGTGCTCCTGTCTGAGGAGATGGTGAGACCCCTAATGCGTTCAGTGTGTGGCTCCTTTTCTCATTCATGATGTCTGTAAACCTCTGAGCAGTTAGTCTGATTCAGGATGACATAAATCAGAATAGCTCATTGATGGAGCGCTGAATGTAGTGTGATTACATTCAAAACCCAAACACTGAATAGAAATAAAAGTTCAGGAGGAGAATTTGCTGATGTTGGTTGTAGGGGATTTGTCATTAGGACTTGGCTCATTTTTCTATCAAACGCTGTTTTGCATTTTGATTATCTAGTTTTCCTGAAAACGATTCAGCTGGGCCTGTTTCACTCAGGTTTGTTTCCTTGGGATTAGTGCTTTTGAGAAAGTACCCAGGCATATTATTTACAACCATATTTAGTTTCCATGGAGGTGGGAAACCATTTATTTGCTCGAGCGATGCCCAGTCAGGTTAGAAAGACAAGAATTTGTTCAAGGGAATAGATGAGATATCAACTCTGGACTGAACAGAGAAGCTGAAGGCTCCACTAATGATAATAGTTATTATTGCCTTTGCAAGGGAATTGATAATGACTTTACCCGCATCGCTGTGCTCTCTTATGGCATCAGAAAACAATATCGAGGTCTGACTGTGGTGCACAATGGGACATCACTTTTGACTTTCTCCTCACGTCCATGATTTGACATAGCACAGCACAGGCAGCCCAGCTAATGAATGAAAAGCACTTGGCCTCTGTCAGACTGCTCTGAGTGCAGTGCGCTCCTCGGTAACCTCCTTAGTTCAAGATTAGCTGTTCCCAGTTCAGTTTTATGGCGAGCTGGTGAGTAGGGAAGGCAGCATGTCTATACTTGTTAAAGTGAAGATTGCTTATAATCTCTGTGCTTTAACAACAGAGATCGACTCCCCTCTTTGGGGAGAACGGCTGGCAGGTCACTACGGAGCCAACTTGGAGTGCTCTTATCTTGCTCGGGGATTGTTACATCAAAGGAAACTGTGATTCGTTGAAATATATAACAGACTCGTATAAATCCACGCACACAAAGAAGCGTCAACACTGCGAGCAAGAGGAGGCATTCAGCATATCATCAAACATCCTCCTATGTAAAAACTTTTGACATCGTATTTTCTAATGGTGTCTGTGTATATATGAATATAGCGTTCACATCATCTTTATTAATGAGTTTTTAATACGAGCTATAGACAGACCCATGTTATTTCTCTCTGCCGCTTCTAGGATGTTATATTCTAGTAGGCTAACCTGCTGCTGCCTTTACATTACACATCGCCATATGAGAGTGGTGTCAATCTTGTCTCATCACCATCAGCAGAAAGGTAAATAAACACATTTCTCAAAATGTCAAACAGTTCCTTTAAAATGAATATTGTCCTTGAGCAAATTGCAGGCTCTCAAAAATGAGAAGGCAGCCTTGGCTCAGTCTTCTTTTCCCTCGTCATGACCATCAGGCCAAAATGTTTAATCCCAGATGATAATGTTTGGCTACCCCCTTTTTGTGTGTGCACGATAGAGCAGCAGACAAAATACCAAGAGTACTGGGGGAAGACAGACATGGGAGTAGTGTTCTGACTTTTCATTTGTTTGCTACCCAGTAATGATTATTTTAGCCTCTAAGCCCCAGATTTGGCCTTGTTTTGCTGCGGGAAGCAGCATCAATGGGGACAGGGCAGCCTTGCCCTGACTGAGAAGCTTGTCTGTAGCTAAGCTGGTTGGCAGCGAGAGTCAGGTACACAGCCTGGAAGACATTTTGAATGTGGACACACCACGTCAACCAGAAGGCAGAATATTCGTTCTTGGAGGTATCTAGCTGGGTTTCACCGCTGCGCTGCCTTCGCCAGTTCGTCTGGTGGGTTGACTGAGACACTTTTCTAATTATAGTTCTCCTTCGTTTGCCTTGTTTGCAGTGCTGGTAACAAGCCAGTTGCCAGCTTGCATGAGCAACTGCAGAAAGCTGACTTTTGGTTTAATTTGGAGGACTAGCTATAATCCAGACTAAGTCCCATAAAGCTGAAGCCTCCCCCTCCTCCCACCACTGCTGGATTATGGGAGTGTCTTTAAAAGGATAAGGACCTGCTTATCACTGCTTCCCTAAACACTTGTTTGGGACTTCAGATGTGGGGGAGGATGTTTCATCGTCACCCAATGTGGCCGGTGTGGATATGAGTCATAGAGATTAGGAATCTGACAGCTGAGATCAATGATAATCACAATTTACAGTTTTTAAACCCTCTCAGCCACAAAGACATATGGATCTTAGCATATGCCTCTGCTCCCACTACAGTGAGTTTTATCAGGCTGGAGGATCTAACTGGAAAAAGGCAGCTAAATTAGATGTCCAACAGCACTTTATGAGTCACCTTTAATCGTTTTCATGCATTTAGTGTTTGACACAGTGTCTTCAGCTTTTCTTGCAGAAGAAAATGCGGGTTTCAGGCCACTAGAATATCCGAAATCATCTGGAGATGTGTCAAGATAAGCTGATCAAAGCTGCAAGAAAGGGACTGTGCAAATTTGCTTTCTGGTTCCACATTTACTGGTAAATTAAAACACTATTTGCTTGAAGACAGCTTCTTCTCTCTTCAATATAAAATAGGCCTTCCCAGTTTCCATTGGTGGTGATTTCTGTTTTCTGATTTCTATTTTAACAGAAACATCAGATGAATTACGGAAGTTTTTACATATCGGATTTAAGTAAATCATTTCAAATTTCCATTAGCAGTTTCAGGTTAGAAGTAAAAATAAAAGTAGTGCTGCAAACAGCTCTCCACAAAACTGCAACTTGAGAGCTTTTCAGTGAGCTATATTTTGGAGCTTTTTCTTTGATTCAGGTCCCAAACTAAATGAGTAATTATCTGCTCTCTTATATTTAACAGATGATTGTGGTTTTAATAATGCACTGTAATGTTAATCAAGAGAAAAAGATGAAAATGTTATGCAAATTACTGTATGTGTGTTGTAAGATCAGCACACCTGTGTTATGAATACATCATATCCGTAATTGTACAAATGCCAGGCACACAAAACAAATATCTGTGAAGAGGCTACTGTGCAGCACAGTTCAGGTTGCGACCAGAGGCTGCAGAAAAAGCCTTACCCTACCAGTTTATGGCTGTTTGTGTCACTCGCTCCTAAACAAGTGTTGTTGCTGGTGTGGGTAGAAGGAGAGGGGCTCTGTGTTCCAGCTGGGAATAGAGACCAATCTAGCACACATAAGCATATGTGTTGTTAGAGATGCTATATTTGACTGTGAGGCTGTTACTTATCTCATCGGGGTGTGTTGGTGGTGAGGCGAGGGAGCGGAGTCAATTCCTTGGTGGATCCGGTCTCGGTTCTCGGCTTAGGAGCAATCTGGGAGTTGCAGCGAAAGAGAGAAAGAATCAAACCACATGGGGAGTGAGGGGAGTGTAGAGAAATAGAAGTACCTCAGTGTGACTACTTGTTTACCTCTGTGTCAACAGTTTTGACTCAGCTCATTAACCTGTGCACTTGGGTGGATCAGAACATCTCTCACCCCCCTCCGCCAAACAACCACCACCACCCCCGCACTTTCACAATTAATAGTGATAACTAAGGGTAAGCATAAACACATCCACCACGAGCTAATAAACAGATGCAATAACAGGGTGACGGGGCAGCTATCACACCTCAAAGAGAGCCAATCGATTCCAGCTGATGCCAGTTCGCAGATATCCCCTGTAGCACTTTCCTCAAATCTAATCATGGATCCATTTTAACCACATTAGCCAGGAGTCTACTTGCCATTAAAATGGGTTTTCAATTTCTATTATTTTGAGAGCATTGGTTAAAAAAGGAGCAAGGGTAGAGGTAAAGTAACTATATGTTTTCCATTTCTGAGAGGCAGAAAATGAGAGGAGTCGCCTCCAGTCTCTCCCTTCCTCTCCTCCCATTACCCATGCAGCCAGCATCCTCTCTAAATTGTTTTGCATGACCTTTGCTAAAGTAGCTCTAATTATTACCATCACACAGGCCCTGTAAGGCACACAGCTAATTATACTGGATTTATCTGAAGGGACATTGGTGCCATTCTTCATGGGCATGTCTTGGCTACCATCAGTGCGGGTGATCTAAACCCAGAATAAGGTTAATTTGGGTAATACAGTAATAGTAATTAGAGTCACAATAATTACAAGCATAGTTGTAATAACAATGAAGGCTAGCTTATTAGTAATAGGGGTATAAATGAACTTGCTACAGAAATGCGATGCCTTATGTAATTGAGAAGAATGGTGTTGCCAAAAACGAGCAAGGGTGAGAAGTGCTGTACAATATGTGTAATGCCATTATTACAGAGGCAGATTGTTGCTGTTTCATTATGATTGCTCACAATCGATGTTTGACAGTGGTAGTTGAAAGACATCTTTTTCAAAGGCATTGTGGGATTATCTGTTAATGTAGGTAGCAGGACCTCTAGTCATCACATCTCATGAAGAGTTGTTACCAGAGGAAGCAATATTTTTCAAAGCTCCAACATGAATGGGGCCAGTTGGAGCCGTCTTTTGGCTGGTGGGCAACTCGTGTAATGAGCCTAAGAGGGTTCCAATTATTCCATTGCGATCAAAAAGGAGAAGGAGATTACTTCTCTTGCCTCTTTTTTCTTTGACATTTTACACAGTAACATCTTCTGATAGGGGCTGGGGGAGAGAGGGAAAAAAACGATTGCCACAGAGCGCTTGATAGTCTTGAACAAGCTCCAGCCGTAGAGTCCTTTCCTGTCTACCAAAGACAAGGTAATGCTTCTGCACACGTTCTTTATCTTGTTGAGGATGTGTTTGCAATAAAACTACTTTTCCCAGTTTATGGTACATTAGCTCTCTCACAGACTATGTCACCTGCACAAGACGGAAGGGAAGCTTTCGTTTGACCGCAGGCTTTGGCTGCAGCGGCTTGATGGCTGATCGCTGTCATATTTTTCCGCCCAGCTATTATAAATAGTATAGAAGCATGTTGGATACTCACTCTCTCGCTGCAGTTGTTTTCCTCCTCTGCTTAACAGTATAAGTCATGTTCCATGGGATACAAAAAGGAGTTGAATTATTCGATTGTGTACTGATTTTTGCCTCTGCCTTTCCCAGATTACAAGTAAAAGCACATTAGATGCCTGGGGGTAACTAAAGGGATTTCTCTACTATAGGACATCAAACTTTATCAGCCCGGGAAAAATAACTGTTGAAAAAAATAAAAGACAGAATATTATGTACCACGGCACTGAGACAAAGAGGACTTCTCCAATCTGCATCAGCAGAGATAAACATCCACCCCTCAGATGTGGTCTTGGTAGATAACAGCTTACTGTGTGTTTGCAACACACAAACACAAGCACACAGAGCGGAGCAGTGATAAGCACCGAAAATTACTACATGTTGCTTATGGTGGCAGAACAAAAGGATTGAAGGTCTTCATTTCAAGAAATCAAGTTATGGGAAGGTGGATGCACGGTCTGAAATGCATGTCAATTGGATAGATTTGACTTGATAATGTTGCCATAATTAGGGGAGGAAACATCATGGAGTGTGTTTGTGTCTGCGCCAGAGATGTGAGAATACAGTGCATTGCTTTCCCCCCACAGATCCACTGCAGGGGTGGGAGGCAACTATCCACCGTCTGTTGCTGTTTTCTGTGACCCTCTATATCCCCCCACAGTGAAAAGCGATGTTTGCCCCCAAAGACAGCCATAATACAAATTAAATTAAATGAAGTCAGTGCGGCTAATCCCTGTGTGTTTCAGCTGCTGAAACAACCCCGCACCACCATCACTACACACACACACACACACACACACACACACACACACACACCCCTCCCTTGCGAGTCAGTGGGTCAAGCCTGCTGCATCTGGACCCCTATCCATTGGCCGGGCTCTCAAGCTGCCAGGATCCCAGTCCCTGACAGAGACGACATCAGGCCCCACTCAGACTTTCTGCCCCACTGCAACTGTACGTGCGTGCGTGCGTGCGTGCGTGCGTGCGTGCGTGCGTGCGTGCGTGCTGCCTTATATTCCATGCTGTTGTGGGGACCTCAGTCTGTTTACAGTCACATTACGCAGACTAGGCTTCCCTATGGGGAAAGAGGCAAATTCTGATTTTATTACAAAATTGTGTTTTAAATTAAGGTCATGTTTTCAGATTCGTCTAAGGTTACGGTTGAAGTCTCAATTGGGCTTAAACAAATAATGTTTAGAGTATAGATTAGAGTATGTCTGCAGGAAATGAATGTGTGTCAGTGCAGTGTCCTCTGAGGATATGGGAACGTGGTGTTGTAAGTGTGAATGTATTCTTACTGTAAATGTCTGTCGTTCTCTCTGTGACTCGCAGTATTTATTCTTTTTTGCTTGTTTTTCTTCTGCCTGTATGCCTTTCCTCAAAAAGGATTTATTTTTGTTTGTTACAGACTCTTGCATTTCACACACACACACACACACACACACACACACACACACACACACACACACACACACACACACACACACACACACACACACACACACACACACACACACACACACACACACACACACACACACACACACAGCGATTTCAATGTGAAATGTACAGATAAAAATATAAAATGCAAAGGATTTACATGTTCTTGTCTCCCAGACAATGCACACAACAGTAGTAATGTGATAGAAAATAAACACTGGTGTCAGACCACGAAGTGTTGAATGTTGTCGAGTTCAGCCTTTGCCCTGATGCCACTCTGTCACAGTCCTGTTAACAAGCTGGATTTACAGATGCATTGGTGATGTGAAAGCAGCTAATACTCTGCTGTCAATCCTGACCCTGACAGCTGCTTAAAGGACCATCTCAAATATTAGTACCAGATGTGCTTCACATTGAAGCCCCAGCAAAAAGAGTCAAAAAGCCAACCAGGCTTCTACAGTTAGATCACTGATAGGAGAAGCCCTGTTGTGACGCAGGCTAAAGGATCCGCTGAATAAAAGGCTCCTCTCTCGTATGCGCACTTTGGCACAAAGCCCACTCATCCACCCCTGATTTGTGCACCAGCGCTGATTTGTGAGACAAAGTGCATCAACTGAGTTTTAGCAGCTGGCGTACACAGATATTGTGTTTAGGGACTTGTGGGTTAGGAGGGCGGGAGTGTTTTTGATGAGCTGAAGCCTGGAGTACGTGTGTGTGTGTGTGTGTGTGTGTGTGTGTGTGTGTGTGTGTGTGTGTGTGTGTGTGTGTGTGTGTGTGTGTGTGTGTGTGTGTGTGTGTGTGTGTGTGTGTGTGTGTGTGTGTGTGTGTGTGTGTTGGAAATCTGTGCACCTGCACACATGCCCTTTGAAAAGCTCCATCGCCCCTCTATCCAGCCAACACACAGTGTAAACATGGTTTGTTTGAGCGAGTGGCCTGGGGTTGTTGGATTAATGAGCGCTGATGAAGTTCCACTTGTATCCTAGGTGCTGCCTCCCTATTTGCTGGAGTGGCTGTGATGTGGTAGTGTGTCTGGAGGCGGTGACTCATTCCCTTTACCCAGTGTCAGATTAAGGCATGTCAATAAACAGACCCACTCAATCCATCTCCGAGTGACTGCATCCGCTCACAGAGCCTCCCAGTCTGTAATGAGCTGCTGCAAATCTCCATCCAACTAAAATGTCTGGAAAGATGCCTTGTCACAGTGAGCAAGAGAAAAAAAAGAGTGAAGGAGGGCGGGGGAGACTAGAGCGGCACCGATGTGACTGGCAGCCACCTTTAAGCTGCTAAGAGAAATTACAGCAAGCCGTGCTACACCATGTTGAAAAGTGGAAATTAATCTGCCCTCATCACAGATCCGTAGATTTCTCATTTCTTGTCTCCTCATGGCATCGAGTTAATCAAAAATTAATTTTAACTTTACTGATTTGCAGAAGTGGCTGAAACCGGTGATGTTTATTCAGTCACTGCTATCATGTAAGCGTTTAGAGGGAACGTGTTTACATAATCTGCAGTGTTTCAGTATGTTTGTTTTTAAGGCCCGGCCCAGGGGAGGTGAGCGAAACCTTTGGGAATAAGTTGTGCGCTAATTTACAACCCCAACCCCCCATCCCTATCCCCCTCAATGCTGGCTAATGTAGGCCACAACCACGGAGAGGAATCGCTGTCGAGTAATTCTCTCAGAAAAACGTCTGAAAATACGTGTTTGTAACGGGGCCGGAAAACACGAGCTCTACCTGGATTAGATATTCCCCCCAACACTTCCAGAGTCTGTTCCAGAAATCCCCGCCTACTTCTCTCATGCGGCGCCACGCAAACATTAACGGATTTTCGGGATGAGAGGAGTGTGAAAACTTTTTTTGTCTGACACCCAAATTAAAGAAAATCCCTCAAGACTTGCCTAAAGGGGAACTTCCTGCCATTTGAGTTTGATTGGACTCCACAGGCTTTAAGCCGATTTCCTTTCGGAAATAGCACAAATAGTCAAGCCTGTTCCTTCTCCTCCTCCTTTTTCCAATGTAAAACCATGAATCCAAACCTCGTGGAAATGCACAGGTTTTCTGTGTGCTTGCAGATACGGGGGAAAAAGAGAAGAATGTGGACCTGAACAAGGCTGAACAGGTGTTAAGTGAAACTCTATACGGTTATGTGTCGGGCTGATGCAGTAGACCTCTGCACACTCTAAGTGGGCACTGTAACATCATCTGAAAGACTTAAAAGCACCAGCCTTGTCGCTACAGAGCAAAGACAAAACATAAACACAGACCTGAGAAGCCAAACAACCACCAACATTTTCAAACATGTTGGGCCCGAGCAGCGATTCCCTGTAAGACAACAGCTCTGACTTAAGCCTCTTTAGCGTCAGCCGACTCCACTGGAATGCAGACGTCTGCAAAGGGGCCCTATTATTTAAAATCTTTTCATCACGCTGAAAGGGGGGGAAATAGCTTTGACGTTGAGAAGCTCATGAATAATGAATGCTGTTTCTATCAATGTATGTATAATTAATCACATCTCTACTAACTGGACTTCTGTGGAGCCTGTAGTCCTGAGTGACATGGAGACTTGTCTGGACTATTGTCTCTGTTTCAGAGAGAAAGACAGCCGCATGATCTGCACTTTTCTTTGTGGGTGTGACATGCAGGTGGACCGAGCTTTAGCCGCAGCACTTTGGTCTTTTTTTCTCAGACTTTATGAGAACAGCGGGTGTTTGATTTGGCCTGGATGGGCTAATATTTGTTTTAATTTCACATGGGAAGGCAAGGAAAATGAGAAGGTACGGCAGGCAGGAAGTGCTGTTGTGTTGACATATTTTTGTCATTGTTTTTCAGAAAGAGCAGTTCCCTGGTTGCTGAAACAATGGTGGTCCCAATAGACATCAGTCATGGACATGAGTGACCTCACAATAGATTTAATTCATCCTGTGTGTGCGTTTTCTTTCTTATCATAATCTTTTTTCTCCAGTCACAAAGACACAAAAATTTTTGAAAATCCCACAGAGCAAGGCAGTCCTTTAATAAACCTTCTCTCCCCTGAATCCCTCACTTTCATAACATGATTGATTTCCAAATGGGCAACTGGGTTTGGGGTGAATTGATGGTTGATGAAGTGCACTGATGCAGAGAATGTGGCAGGTTATTTGTCACACGTGTACCCTTCTGTCACAATTGATTGTGTATAATTTGAGTTTGCAGGGGAGCCAGTTGGTATTAAATGGTAACAACTCTCTGTATTCATCATGGCAGGCCCCTTTTAGCAGGCAGAAATAGAAAATGTAATCTCATCCACAACCATGGCTGTGCCTCGGGCACTCTTTCACCCTTTTTACTGCTGATCCTCCCTCAGGGACCCTGCCCTCTCTAAAGGAAGAGGGAAATCTATAATCTAGCAGATGGTAGCGGGTCTATGGGATATTTCATATTGAAAAAAATAGGTGGAAATGATGGGCATTGGGAGTAAAGGGCAAAGAGTTGGTGGGAGGTTGGTTATTGCATAGCATAGGATGAAGACCGTTTCTTTTTCAATAAATAGAGAACAACATATAAGCAGGTGCATTCATGATCTGCCCTGTTTTCATGGGTGTCATGCAGACTCAATCTGAGCTGCTGAGAGTCTCTGCTGGGTGCAGACCCAGAGGCGAGGACAGCGGGCGCCAGCGCAGACCTGCAACTCAGGGATTGTAAGAGCAGGGCTTTTGTGGGGAAGTGGAAAGAGAGCGTCTGTGTGTGCAAGAATATGAATGTGTGCGAGCCTGCGAGTGAAGCAATTCTTTTCAGAGTCGCAGTGTATAGGATAATAAAGTCACCTGCAGACCCACACACACTTCTCTGCGTCTAGCTGCAAAATTACATGAGAGGGGAATATGCATCCGTAAACAGCCACTTTCATTCGCTGACCGTAATTCACCTATTTGAGTTTTGCTGCAGTTACCGCTTCCTTTTTTATGCGCGCCTCACCTCCTGCAGCAAATCGCACAGTGCAGAACGGTGAAGCCTCATCTTATTTTCTAAGTGTGGCTGGCTTCCCCTGTAATGTTCTGGTATCACCTTCTCCTCATCCCTTTCTTTGGCGATGGGATATCAATAACCAGGGACATTATGTGTAGCGTTTCCTTCCGGTACTGAGGGGAGTCCGTGACTAAGCTACAGGAACGATAAAAAAGACTGAAGCACAACCTCAGACTGGTCAAACACAGAATGAAGCAGCAAAATATGAACTGACAGTTTTAATTGATTTTGTCTCATCTGTTTTTCAGTTTATTCCAACTGTGTTTTTTAGTCTCCAGCATTTTGTGTCTGCAGGGAGGCATGGCAGGATGGTTTGTGTCAGTTAAATTGATGACATTAAAGAGTTGTATCCATGACAGACATGAACCACTCTCTTCTGTAATCGATTTTCTTCTCGGGGCTCAATTATTTGAAACATCCCTGAACGTACACTTACTTAAATTCCTCCTGTTTTTGAACAATGCTACTCATATTCAATAAATGTAATTAGTCTCAATATTCTATTAAAAAGAGACTTTGCTTCTATAATTCAGCAAGATTCAATCTCCTGTAGTTAAATTAGGAAATATTTAAATGTGTCATATTGGTGAAAACAATCTCATGATTTCTATGTCATATCAGTCGTTTTGACGACTGTATTCGACAAAAGGAAAAAAGCAATCGATTAAATAGATTTTGAGTTGAAGCAAATTGCTGATGGCAGTATCTTATGAATATCCCTTCTTCTGAATAGCATGTTCTTAGTGCATGTAGCGGCATCTGTTCATATTTTTTTTTTCTAGCTTGCTTCCCTGTTTAAATGTTATTCTGTGCAATAGCAGCCCTGTGAGGCATACAGTGAGGCAGCTGTGTGAGGTTTTTTTTCTCTCTGGTTTTTTCCCCCTATCTGTGTGACATCTGCTGAACTTGTCGGGTGTTTACTGGTGTAACAACTGGTGTCTTCACTCCCCCGTTCCTCCTCTCCTCTCTGGTGCTCCCCATGCCCCCGCACAATGAATACACTTGCATCCAGACTACAGAACCAATTGTCACGCTGGGAGGAAGGCAAATCAAATCTTACGGCAGCAACTAGGCAAGGAGATTGCTTTTCCTCTCAGTGGCAGAGATGCAAGTCCATCGTCCTTGTGCCTCAGGTTTTTTTGTTTTGTTTTGTTTTTTGAGAGAGATGAAAGCAAAAGAGTGTAAGGGGGGAAAAGCAACAGGGCGTTACCATCAGGACCTGCGAGTCACACGCAGGTCAAGTCTCGCCCATTTCCTCCCATTTCCACTGTCTCTCGCTCTACACTCTCTTTCCACTTCTCTCCCTACTCCTCCTGACACTACCTATCAGTCACCCGGCGACACCGGGGACTGCATCCCTGCTTCCAGTTCTCCAGATGAAACAGAGCAATAATTACGGGTTAGAGTAGCTCGGGCCGCCAAACTGGGGCCGCTCAAATCACAACAACACATTGTCCAACCGGATTAAGTAGCCATTTGTGGCATCCTCGCTGTAGTTAAGCAGTCCTCATCCTCTTGCCTGAAACTTGACCTCCCAGCAAGATATATTGACATGTCCTCCAATTTGAGGTCGGTCACAAATGTGGGGGAAGACATTACATTTCTTTACAGGAAGCCTAAGCTAATGTATCTGATTCCCCCTCAGAATAGGCAGTCCTGAGTGACTCATCAGTACCCAAGGTTATGCCCTCACATGACAGTTGTTTGTTTATTTCCACTGACACTTTGATAAATTGAGAAAATAAACTGCTTTCTGCGGTTAATGAGGAGCCGTGGCATTGAAGAAGAGGCGCAGTTGAAGAGATGGCGACACAAAACCATTAAATGATCAACCACTGTGGAGAGTCTCTTTTTGCTGCAACTAGTACACCCTTAAGAGGGCTCCATGTAGAAACCCTCAGAGAGAATTACATTATGGAATTACATTTCAGGACAGGAAGAGCTTGAGAGCAGGAGCATACTGCCTTCCTCTTCAGGCTGCGCTCACACAGAACATGCCAACCAAACCAATTACAGGCTGCAGCCAGAGTGACAGTCACAAGAAATTCTTTATCTTGTCTTTTAAATGAAGTTTTCTCCTCGTTACTCATGCCTTGCATTTTCATTAGTCTCTTTCCGGATGCTCAGCGACTGTAGCAGGAGAGGCAGTTTAATTCATGTACACTAAGACCAGAGGGGAGCACAGGTGGAGCGCATATTATGAGCATATGTGCAGATCATAATTTCTGTATTATTTACGTGAACCTATTGATATCCATTAAAAACAGTATAATCTAGAATAGAAATATTATAGCTAAATGTAGTTTCACTGGAGAAGCAAACTGTATGATGAAATAAAAAATTTATAAAATGTGTCATGACTTGTAAATTAATAAATTCAAAGTGTTAATCTTTTATATTCGGAGTTAGAGTATGTTGCCACCATTGTTACCTTTGATATTCAATAGAGTCAATCCGAAGAGGAACAAAATGAGGTAGGGGTAATACAAAAGAACAAACACTGTGTGCTCCAAATTATGGAATAATAATAAAATGTTAATTAAATCCCTTTTTACGAAATGTCTTCCCCGTACTAATGAGGTAGAGTTTAATTAGGGGTAAATGGTAAAAAGGAAAAAGGAATGATGCTAACCTTCAGTGCCTAAACACACTGCATTATAATTCAAAAAACCTCAATCTGAAGCGTGCGCCTCATTGTTGCTTATCGTTGTACAATTTTTTCCTGCAACAATAATGAGTGTCAGAGGTGAGAAGACAAGCAGCAGCTTAGCTAATGATTTAAGGTTGACTTGAGTGCATTTGTTGAATTCTGATAGCAATACATAGTCCCTGATGTTTAGAAGAGACCAGACCAGTTTCTGCAAACACCAAATGATAATGCAGCTCAGCGCGTGTTATAGGTTGTCTTTGAAGCCATGGGAGAATGGCATCAATACCGGCAATCTGAGCAAACAAGGACATGCATTTGGTCGCATTAACACGCTCCTACATTTTTTATAGACTGCAAACAGGTCCTGGGAGCGATTTGCCAGAAGTAAACAGCCCACATTCGCTGCTGTGATCTGCCAGCTTCACTTTTATTTATTTATGTATTTATTTGTTTATATATTTCAAAAGAGATCCAAGAAAACTGGGAATAATGTTTGACATTTCCTGTTACCTCCCCCCACTACCTCGACCTCGCTGCTCAGACAACTCAACATTGTGGTATCACTTCCACGCAGGCGCAGGGAGAAAAAAACCCACTTACAAATGTTCAAGCACCTTTATATCTAATAAGTAGCGTGTTCACTCAGTGGCTCTGTGAGTTTTAATCCAAACCTGTTTGGTCACTGTCTATGACAGCTGTGCTGGGCCACCGCCACCTCAACAGCAGGACTGTGTCAAATGTGAATCTCACTTGATAATCAGCAACGGTGCTCCAGTGCCAGCATTAACCTTTCTTACCATGAGGGTGACTTTTGTAGTTTTTTTTTCTTCAGCAAGCCTTTGATATTGGCATTCCCTCTCGGAAGTCTGCCATAGACTCGCAGCTTTTATCAGGATACAGTATCTGCACAGAGGAATTTTAAGTGGGGGATCTGCTTTCTTTCCGCAGAAACACCTGCATCTTATCAAACTTTGTCGAAAGGGTCACATCCTGGCTTTTCACGGGACCAGGAAAGTCCTTCGAGGGGCCCTGATATCCCGTGTTTCTCTTGACATCTCACCTCATGTGAGGAGATGCTTGGCAGATGGAGGAAGGGTTACCTGCTCGCTGTGCGCCACCTCCTCTGTCCCTGCGGTGATCTCGGCAGAGGTCCCTTCGCTAAATAAATGTTGGAAAATATGAATGTAGGATCCCTTTGAACTGTGTTCTCTAATGTGGGTCAGAGATCTATCGCATGCATATTCTGAAAGCCGTTTCATCTGCAATTGCAGAGTTAAGATTCCCCTGGTACACTCTTAATTTCATCTACTTCTCTTGCAGTTATTTATTTAATATTTCTACATTAATGTCTTCTCAAACATGCTAAAAGTGAAGAGTTCAGAGAAGAAAAGAGGGAAAGTTTTCTTCTCCGTCTGTCTGCATGATAGTCTGTCCTCCCTAATGACTCCATTTTAAAGACAGTGGGCTGACCGGCAGTGGAGGGAGGGAGCAAGGGATCGAGAGCGGGGAGGGTGAAGAGCAGACGAGAGGCTGTGTTCACTGCAGCACTCAGCTCCCGGTCAGCCTCTCTGTGTGTGTGCTTTGAAAGAGAATAGGATTCAGCCCTTTGAAAGCAGAGGCTGCTCACCAGGGCCTTTGTGTAAAATAACATTTCTACTGAAAGCCAATTACTGGTAACATTATTTTGGTTGCCTCCATTATTAAAAGTACCTCTCTCTGTTGCCCCCCCATCATTCCTCCTCCATCCCACCCCACCCTCACCTTCTCTCCCACCCTGTTCATCTTTCTCTCACAGACGGAGAATTATTCCATCGACTCCAGTTACGTGAACAGCAGAGCCCACCTCATTAAAAGGTATGTCTTGATTAGGAATTGTTACCAGCACCTCATTACCATTGTTATCTGTAATTGTTTTATCTAATGAGTGCACAGCTTCCGTTACAGCGGTTTGCATGTGTACCTGCATGTTTTTCATTCGGGATAATTGCAATAGGAGGATAAGATTTGGGGATAAATAGCTTTACTCCGTAATGCATTTAGTAAACACTTGTTGAAATGAGCTTCAAAGTCATACTTCTGGTTATTAACCTGCACAGAACGGCAGAAACTATTTCCATATTTACAGATAACCTTATTACACTGGAGTAATTTGGTTCATAAGTGGCACGTGTGGCTGGCATTGCATCAGGTTGCTGCTTTAAACAGTGATTAAATGATACTCAAATCACTTCTCCTGTATTTTTCAAGACAATAGCGTCATGAATAGTCAGTAATTACACGCAGTCTTTCTTAAGTGAAGAAGGGGAGAGTGAATGTTTTCACTGTGCATTGTTATTCAGTCCACCTGAATGAGGGTATTAGATAAGGTTGCAGGAATTCAGCACTGGGGGGCTTAGAACGGGGGGTCATATTGTAATTCTCACGGGCCACAGAGGTTTTTGTAACCAGGCTCGCTTCACAAACTTCAGTTCTCCCTTTTTACCTGCAGCTATAGGACATTCCAGGCTTGCTTTTGTTTGAGGCCATCCCAGCCTTTTGAAAAGCCATTATGGCAATTTCCCACCCCCAAAAGATTCCCTGCATTAATGTAAACAAAGAGCATTCAAGTGTGGGCCTCTGCAGCATACTACAAAGAAATCCCCCCAGGAGCCAGTGAGCCTATGGTCTGGGACAGGTGCAATTACAGTGATAACATCAGAGAGCCAGCATTACCTCCACTGCAGTCCTCTCTCCCAAGCTTGTGGATGTGAGCTTTGGGCTGGGTAATGCAGCTACCTTGCACTGTCCTTCACTTCCTTGGCCTTTCTTTTTGTTTGCACACTTTTGTTTACTTTCATTTTCTCCTTTGTCCATGATTCCCCTTGCCTTTCCAACCTCCTGTCTTCCCTCATATGAACTCATCTGGGTTTTCTTTCTCTCTAGCAAGAAACACATGTTCATATATTCACCCCTATTTAGTGTTGTTTGTAAAGCAGAATTTGTTCCAGTGGGATGGAACTCAAATGAAGGGAAATCACGCTGTTACTGTGCAGCTGTTGATTGTGCTCCCACACCCCACCCTCTTTATTGACTGTGAGCCCCAAACAAGACAGATGCTCAGTTTGTATGCTTCCAGCGTTTCCTACATCCATCTTCCTTCCAGGAATTCCTGATTACTGCAGTATTTGTTTGATTGTAGTGAGCGGGTGCCTCCTGTTTGTTCAATGCGATGTCCTTGAAGTCAATGCATCCATCCAAAATGTCTCTGCCTGAAAAGTCCCATGGCTGCCGAGCTATCCATGATGTTAAAAAAATGCTCGCTTAAATCTACTGAGGACTCGCTGCAGATTTAAACTTCCTTCTTATCACACAGTTACTGAAACACTGAAGCGACAGAGTCTTTGTTCTTCAGTGAGGTGTACTTACAGCAAAATAAATTACCATTCATCTGCTTTGGATTCATGAGGAAAAACTATGTTAGAGGGCAAAGAACCCTGAGAAAACATAAAAAGAGACGTGGAGGGAAAGAGCGACAGCTCGTCACCTAGCATTAGAGACACGGGGACGAATGCGAGCATGTGAGAGAAGGTGATGTGACAGTTAATCAACATTTCCCTTTCCTCCCTTCTGGCCCCCATGTAGCACATCGACATTCAAGGACCTGGAGGGGAACAGTCTGAAGGACAGCGGCCACGAGGAGAGCGACCAGACCGACAGTGAACATGATGTCCAGAGAGGACACTATGTTGACACGGCTGTCAATGACGTGCTGAACATGACTGTCCCCCCCAATGTTTGCCAGCTGCCAGACCAAGGTAAGAAAACCTGTGCTTGTGTAAGCGTGCGTACTCTGTGTGTGTGTGTGTGTGTGTGTGTGTGTGTGTGTGTGTGTGTGTGTGTGTGTGTGTGTGTGTGTGTGTGTGTGTGTGTGTGTGTGTGTGTGTGTGTGTGTTTCTGTGCATGTGTGTGTGTGTGCTTGAGGGATTGCGACAACATTTGCCAGTTTCAAGATAAGACCGCTGTGTTTGTGTGTGTATTTGAGACTGTTTGTTATGCTTCCAGAGCATCTCTTAAGATACATTAGGCCCACTGCAGGTCTCAGATGTGCAAGTCTGAAAAACATCGCAGAATCTTTTTTCTTTTTTTGTCTTTGATGCACTGCTCATGCAGCTAATGTGAGGGATCTCTGACAGCTAAGGCTGTCCTTTGATACAGGCTTAGGCAACATTATTGACTGACAGTCGCTATGTCTGTTCTTGAAGCTGGGCTGACTTCAGATTTGCCTGAATGGCAGCAATTAGGCTCACAAAGGTAGAAGGTGGAAATCTACATATCTCCATGTGCCCTCATCCATTATTCAGTGGGATCATTTAGCAGGGAATTAATGTTGATGTTTCATTTCTGACTCATCGTTTAAAAAGACATCTTCTTGGTTGGCAGAAGTCAGAGTGAGGGTCATGTTCATTCTTAACTACTGCCAGTCAGCCTGGGAAAGAGAGTGGGTCAGTAAGCGCAAGAGAAAGAAGGACAAAGCAGGATAAAGCTGTCTGGGGCAGATCAGGATGTTACTATATGCACCTGAGGATATTTACTGAGCTCAAAGGAAATGCCACATGCACAGGTGCAATGGCTCAGTGGAGCACAAGAGTGTGAGTGTGTGTGTGTGTGTGTGTGTGTGTGTGTGTGTGTGTGTGTGTGTGTGTGTGTGTGTGTGTGTGTGTGTGTGTGTGTGTGTGTGTGTGTGTGTGTGTGTGTGTGTGTGTGTGTGTGTGTGTGTGTGTGTGTGTGTGTAAACTGCAGACTTGCATTCGCAGAGTCGGAAGGAAACACTGGCTGTTTCATATTAGAAGCACACTCTTGAGGACGGCATTTACAGATATCACTTGCTGTATCTGAACTTTACATCTGCTCTGTGCTCTAATTTGGGAACTTGTGCCAGATTTAGTTGAGTTTTTTTGTTTTTGTTCCCCCCAGTTAAATTCAACATCATTTTGGTGGCTTTTTACGAACGCTGGCCTAGTATGGCTGTCTACTCTCTCACGTCTCTACTTTTCTCTTCTTCTGCTCTTATATAGGAGAAATTTTAATGAGCAAGAGATAACCAAAAAGAAGCCTACTTTATAAAATGCATAACGGGCTGAAGATTATGTGATTTTTTTGTCCTCCTTTAATTATTTATCCATCTATTTTTATCAGTAGACTGGGAAGTGTGTGGGTGTGGCTGCAAAAAGCAGTAATAGATACGTGTAGACTCTTTCTTGTCTGGTCGCTGGTATATCTAACTAACCAGAGGCTTCACTTGGAGCAGCTTTGCTGTTGATGTTGTTTGACTGGGGAATAATAACATTAGACAGACTACATTTTATGCTAATCAAGGAATGAGCTCTGCAAATGGATCTGCCTGCTTGGCCAAAGCTCTCATTAATGACTAGCTGACAAATAAAGATAGAAGTGTATAAGGTTGAGAAGTATGGTGACCATTAGAATTAACTTATACTGAGTGTTCCCTCCCTGGCATCAGACGATAATAAACAATGAAAAGTGAATTTGCTGACTATTGGTTGCCAGCTGTAATTACTTCACAACCTGCAAAAAAATCCTGTGGCTCTAAAAAAATGCATGCTGACAGGTCCTCTAGTAGTGGGATCTCATTATAACAGACAATTAGAAATGATGTACATGAGGAATATTACAAGTGGGGAGAGCTCTCCGAGGCAGTTCTTTTTTCATTAACACCACCAATGATTGTATCTGTTTCAGCAAAATGGATGCATGCCGCCTGAATGTGTAATGCAATCCCACGTTGCTGGTAAACAGAAATCGAGGCAGTTTCAAAGCGCCATCCGTTCTTTTGACCAGAACAAAAAGATGATCACAAAGTGTCTGTTTGGAATCACAATGCGATGACTTGGTTATTTGATTTTCAACTTGCATTTTTCTTTCAATAAGGACTGAGAAAAATGTGTTGTTGTTGTTTTTTTCAAGCGCAGTGAGAGGCTGCTCATAACCATTAAATGAACTGACCAAGGATCACGTGCGGAAATGTAATGACATGGCAAATGAAATTGTCCCTCTATTACAAACTTGATGGTCTAATTACATAGTTTAGTGGCATGGTGGGATGGTGATGATGGGTAGATTCAGCATGACACACAGCTGAATGTTTGTCTATTCATTTATGATGATTTTCTTTTTCGTTCTCTTGAGGAAAAGCTTTGTCTCTCTGACAAAAACTGAATATTTGAGGTTTGTGTATTATAAGACATAAGGGCAATCAGGGACATTCTTAAAAATCTTGACATTTCCGTCAATATCTCAAACTCCCTTTTGCCTGAAACCTTGAAAATCTTTTACAAAAAACTAGCTTTTGTTTGAATGGTGGAGCTCTCGTCACCGCATCACAAAGATAATCCAGGTTATGTATAAATGACAATGTGGTCACATGGAACATTTTGAAATGAGTTCTTTGGGGGATTTCTTGGTAATATTTGTACTGGAATGTATATCTGTGTGTGTGTGCAGAAGATCATCAGTCATAGATGTAACAGACATTTTAACATGATAAAACAATACCATTTCCAAATGTACATGAGATTTTTGTACCACAGTTATACTTTTCTCTCTTGAGACGATCTTGCCTGCCTTTGGAAGTTGCACCTAAATTAAACTAGTCATTCTAACTTGTTCCTGATTACAGAAATCAGAAGTGTTAAAACTACCCCGTGTTAGAGCTGTCTCGTCTCCCCTACTCTCATGTGGTCTTACTCTGATTACAACCTGACTGACAAAAGTCAGCTGTGCTGAATGAATTGAGAAATTTTTCCAAAAACAAATAGGCATCCTCTATATACACCCCGCTGCTTAGATGTCTTCCGGGAGTAACTTTGTAGTATAGCAGGCCTCTCTTGCCAGCTAAAGCAGAAAACAAGCGGAGAGACTGGAATTGCCAAAGGACACCAACACTCAGTAGCAGAGGATAGAGAACCCTTGTTTTTTGTGTGTTTTTATTGTTCTGCTTTCTTGTGTTGATAAGCTGTGAGAACAAAAGGAAGCTAGAAAAGAAAGGGAGGATGGGTTAAACTCTCAGGCTTTTACAATGCAAATGTTTACCATTCCCAGCGCCACGTAAAGATGCTGTTTGCCCAAGAGACAAGACGTTACCTTCACACAAAGTCCCAGTTTCCCTCTCATCCTGCTGACTTCCATTCATGTGACGAGAATCAGCTGCTAACTAACCCAGTACCACTTTGCAGTGAGCATATTTTCCCACTCTGAAGCAATTTATGAGTTTGATATTTGGCTCTTGTCCATCAGTTATGCTTTCGTCTTGAGGGATGCAGTTTCAGTGCTATTCATTATTCCTACACCAGACACTACCAAGGTAACTTTCAGCGAAGTGCTTGGGAGGAGATTTCAGACCTAAATCTGAGCGAATAATTCTTTGTTGAATCCCTGCCAAGAATCTAAAGAGGCGTGTGCGCTCTCTTTGAAAACCTGACCTTAAACATCCTCACCCAGTGGATTAGATTAGGGAAGTATCTGAAGAGCAAATTACATTAAATCTCTTAAAATCTATAAAGGAACGGGTATTTTTAACATGTAATGTCTCCCTTATATCCGCCAATAGAATAAAAATGGATGATATTGCTGCAACTACAAATTGAGAAAAAGGGCTATATAAAATGAATTCTTCTTTATCTTTATAGGCATGTCTGTGAAGTTGGGGGGGATTTGGTTGAAATGTGCGACATGCTAGCTTTGACTCTGTAGAACCATTAGTATCAAGGGAGAAGTGAGGGAACAGACTCCGAGGGGGCTTTTGACAAAGGGAGCTTAATCTATTTTTTTCCAACTTCCTTTGATTGTCATAGCTCACACTTTAATTCCTCCCGGATATGGATGAGCCACGGTTTTCAGGGATTAAGATTCATGTATTGTTAAATCTCTCCAGTTATCTCCGCGGGAGGGAAAAAGAGAGCATGATGTCACTTTACAGTGTCCGATTTGTGGGTTTAGAGGTTTGTGGTGTTGGCTTTGGAATTGTTTCCAGGTCAATGTGTAAGTGCTCTTCAAATAAAATCCCTTCCTCTTAGCGCATTAGACTCAAAGGGATCCAAGACTGCTCAATTAGCTAGAACAAGGCACAGGCCTCTTTTATTTCTGACATATTGCTTGGCCTCCACCTCTGGAGAATATCTCTCATCTATCTGTTCGCTCCCTATGGGGGTGTGCCTGAAGCTGGAGCCCAGGAATGGAAGCCCCCTCCACGGGCCAAAGATTTCTCCATATTCCCTTCTTCCATCAGCAGATCCACAGGGTTTCACTGTCCCTAATTGATTTCAACCCCCCCATCCCCCCACCTTTCCTTTTTCTTCTTCCCTCCCTCCATTCGTCTTTCTCGTCTGTTCCCATCCATCGACTGTAAACATCTCCCACCGACATCTTCCAACTTTCTGCCAGTCAAGCAGTTCTCTTTCTCTGTTGAATTAAAGAACGAGTAAAGGCACCTCGCATGTATCTGCTGCAAACTTGCCCTAAATTCACCGCAGGAACATTTCTAGTTTGCAGTCCTCTGATCTACTAACGAAAATGCTGACAGGTGTCAAAATGAGGAAGGCAACAGGAACAGGGCTGTGCTGACAACACGAGCCCGGTAGAGAGAGTCTGTCTGTGTGTGTGAGGGAGACAGAGATTGAGAGATGAGCTGAGAGTCTAGTAAGCAGTCTTAGCGAGGGAAAATAAAAAAGAGGAAGAGAAGAAACAATTTCTCTGACAGGTAGAAACATTTTTTTTTTTTTTGCTTCCTCGCACTCCAAGGTAGTTGTGAGTGTGCCAGAGGATGTGACTGATTCTCAGACAACATTTGATTGAATTAAGCATCAAAACTCTTGTTGTGATTCAGTCTGGCAACAGCACGTGTTGCGTTATGATACTTCATGATTAGATTAACATATAAACTCCATACTGGGACCATCCATTTTGATTTGGATTTGCCTAATCTAATGTGGAACCAGTGGAGGTAAAATGGCTGACAGTGACAAAGAGCTCGGTGCAGTATGAGCATTAAGGAAGATCGAGTGTGAACACGCCACGCGCTCAAACACGCCAGAGATCGCTCGTGAGCAGGTGTAGTCAAGTCTGTAATGAACAGCCGAAGTGCAGATTTCACCTTCAAGATGAAGGAACTTGAGGAAAAAGAAATGACTAAAACGTGTTTTCAAACTGTGTCCATCTGTGCTCATCATTTTGCTTACAACCTCGATTTGTCCGTTTTTTTCATGTAAAAATCACATCTGGCTTGATAAGAACAGATCTCACCGATATTGATTTAGCCTATGGTGAAATAGTCTGTCAAGTTAAGAAAATGTCTTATTTCATCTCACTTGCTCTTGATTTTTCATATATCTTGCAGAAAAAATTAGACACTTATTTAAAACAAAGAAAAAGTCCCTTGTTGATATTTGTTTGCAATACTTTCATAAGTAACCCCCCCCGCCAATAAAAAAAATAAACCAGTTATAATCGTTTGCAGGCTCAAGTTATTTTCAAGTGATAACAAGTTAAAAGATGTGAATAGGAACCAAAACGAATGTGACATATGTTGTTTCCCTGACAACATTTTCTAAGCATCGCCTCTAGATGCTCTCCCTTCTCTGCAAATGCTGCGAAGACAGACTCAAACAACACTGCCTGCAAAAAGGTCTCGGTTTCCCGCTCAGTCTGAAAACATATAGTGATGGTATAATGCTATAATGGCATCCCCTGAACCCGCACTCTGCCAAAGCTCTCCTGAATATACCCAGTGTTTAATCAGCTCAAGAGGGGACTGCTTATCTCTTTGCACTTGTCATGGATAGCGTATTGAACATATCAGAGAGAGAAATGGGAATAGTTCATTATTTTCTAGGACTCACAATGAGCTTGATGTATCTCATTGCTGGCCCTCCACTGACAGCTCATTTTCTAGACAATCCTGGCATTCAGTTCACAACGCGGCAGGGCAAGTGAGAGCGGGATAGAGAGAGGAAACAGAGGCAGGGAGAAAATAGGGCTCCGGATCTCCATTGCTTATTCATAACACTGTGGCATGCTAGGTGTGTTAATAATCTCTGCAGAAACCAAGTGAATCACAGTTGTTTGTTGAACACCTAGCCAAGCTGGGCCCCAATCGACGGCAGATGGGAAAACAGGGGGATCAGGATGATCCCAGACAGAGGGAGGGAGATTAAGAACAGGTAATGTGCAGAAGTTGATGGGGGCCGAGTGTGTATTAAAGAGAGGAGAGAGTACCTGAATTTTAAATCTGTCTGAGAGTGTAAAGAGTATATTGAGTGTGTGTGCGTATGGCGGCCGAGTGTGTGTCTTTAAAGGTTAATCAGAGAAGGAGTGGGAAAGAGAGAGGGAGAGAGATAAAGAGATGGCACAGGAGAGAAATGGTATGGGCAGGAGGGGGGAAACGCTGCGAAATTCAAGAAGCAGAGCTGCTGCTTTGTCTTCAGTCCACCCGCCTTTTGTGGCTCTGATTGATTTGGGTTCTTGTCTGAGGAGCTGAGGCGGCAGCCATTTTTCAAACCGCACCATTGTGTTTTTAATTCTTTGAGGTCACAGCATGGACACAACCTCTACTCCACTGTAATACAAAGCAAGCAGTAATAGGACCGTGGGTTCAAAACAGATGGCTGAGTGACCCGAGGGGCTGCAGACCGATTTGTACTGAAATCACAAACTCCTAATGGGTTTATCTGGCTGTGGTTACTTAGAAAATGTAACTTATTCCTATTGTTGATTTTATTATAACCGTTATGATAAAATGTGACCACGACCATCTTACTGAAAGTCTTCGTTTAATTTGCACAAAATGTCAAAATACATTGCTCTAATCTTTTAAGAGCTGAACAACCGTGAGAAGTGAAAATAAATCAGGACAAAATAAACTTTTGAAATGATTGAGTAAATGTCAAGTTATATATTTCTAAATGTGAAAATGCATAAAGGGCCACATAGGAAGTTGTGTAGTAGTTGGTACCACTCCTCACAGAAAGAAAACCCCTGCTTCGGATCTGAAGGCCTTCGTGTGTGGAGTTTGCGTGTTCTCTCTGTTTCTACACTCCAAAAATGCGCATTTGATGTTAATTGGTGGCTTTGTAATTGCATGTTTGTGTTTGCCTGGGGTAGACTGGCAGCCCGTCCTGGGATTATCAAACTTTCTACATCACCCCCACAGATTCGAAAGACCCACTTCGCCCCCATTTCTGTGTTCAGCATGAGTTAAAATACTCACACTCTTACTGTAGATTTATTCTGACAATGATTCTGTGCCACTAGTTCATCCTGAGGGTTTTGTTATGGACAGTTGATTGTAATCTGAACACGATAAAACATCCTGCAGTGACGATCTTCATAATGTGAATTCAGCATACACACAGATTAACAAAGACTACCTCCTGCAGCAATTTTTTTTCTATTTATTTTTGTGAACATCTTGCTATGCAGTGAGGGCACGTAAGAAAAATTAAAAGGTACAGCAAGCCAGAGGAAACTGTACAAGTATAGCACCTAATTGAGTGTGCTGATGCATGTTTGTTGTAATTTTATATGTGAACGGTTATAGAGGCAGTCCTCCCTCGGGCAAAGACATCAGTCATTTTGGGAAACACACCCAGCAAATATTGTTTCAGCCCTCCTTCATGTTCAAGTGACAATACCCTCTAGTCGAAGTAGGAATTCAGCTGGAAGAAAGGAGCGAGTGAGGTGGTGTTATTGTTGAGCACATTCTGAGGAGGGAGGCGATTGAGGTTCAACCATCAGATGTTTCGAGGGCATATTTGTCTACTATATTGTCACTGTAAACATGTTAAAAAATGCCTTTTATCCAGCCTTCAACGCTTTGTGTTGAACCAAATCTGCACTACATGATTGGCATTCTTTCACAGTGGAATATTTTTGGGAAGAATGGAAAGATTCATTAGTAAATCCTTATAACTGCTGTTTAGCTATGTTTTGTCATTTAAATTAAGGACTTGTCACACAGTTGTGAATTATTTTACTGTCAACCCTCATTTTGGGGCACTGACATGGTTTTTTTTTAATACTCCATGTCCAGCACTCTTTTGGACACCCTAATTCTAAGATTTAGTGGAAATGAGGGAGCGTGACCACCGTGTTAGTGCTGATGGCTGCTGTTCAGCTAAGAGAGAGATTTTGTTATGGCAAGGCTAAGGGAAAGCATCCCCACCTGATTAGCTATTGTTGTCTGTCGTGTCAGGAATGCAATTTCAGCACGTAACAGCATTGTCGGCCACCAGAACCACTCTGCCCCAAGGACAGAAAATAGCCGGTTGTAACTCCAGAGTAGCTTCGCTCCTCTGTTGAAAACTCAAGTCCCTGTCGTGACGCCGCTCCTTTAGAAAAGCATGGCTTACCACAGCCTTGTTGCTGAAATGGTTTGACTCTTGACTGATACCATGTGGAGTAAACAACCTGATGAGGACATACTATACACATAGACCAACTCAAAGGAGCCTCGGTGTGTGGCTGGAAGTGGGCAGGATAGTCATGGAGTCACTGCCAAAGCCAGGCTTGTATTACAGGGATCCCAGGATATCAGACACCAGGCGGCCTGTGCTCCCTCCAGGCAGGGCAGTCTGGCAGCTGGCCCATAGCCCAGATAGCTATAATCAGCTCCGTTACCTGTAGCACTGACTTCTATTTAGGAAGCCTCATAGAGGAACTATGGGACACTGCAGGGATTAAGGATGTTGTGAAATTCAGGGGTAGTACATACAGCATGCAGTTGCACATGGTATAGCTACACCTGCGACAGGCGCACAGGTTGTGCATACTGTAGCGCATTCATAACGACATGCCACATGAACGTGCAGGGAATGAGGAGAGATTTTCTGGGCATTATGCGTCTTGGCACAAGGCATTTGTTTTATCTTCTCCCTCTGTGAAAGGAAAGATTAAGAATATACTCTGCTCTGTTTAAGGGGAAAATCAGCTGTCTTCTGACAAGTACATTGTAGTCCGCAGTTTTCTGTCCAGAATATAAAGAGACATTTATCACTGCAGCTGGGGTAAGGGAGGAAGAGACAGAGAGGGGGGTCTCCTGTGCTGCAGCGATGTGCGTTTCTTTTTTTAACCCCTATTACTTCCTTTCTGTGGGAAAAAATACACTACACCTCCATCCGCTTTAATCCATTTGAGATTTCCTGTTTGTTTTTTTTCTTTTATGTCACTTTCTGCCTGCACGAATGCCTTCCCCATCATCAGCCTGTTTTTTTTTTTTTTTTTTTCTTTATCTTAATTTTCATCACCTTGGTTCTCCTGCAACATTATAACTCAGATGGAATATGTAGCAGGGATATGTAAAGTTATGTCGTCCTCCTCAGTTGTGGCAACAAAAGGTTACTACCTCAGGCAGAGAGCTGTAATATTTCCATATTTTGCTCTGCTCATGTATATTCAGTAAGAATGATTTATTCTGTAACATTTGAAAGCCGTTGGAAAGCTGAATTATGCTTGCGGAGACTCTACACATGCTGTAAAACATAGCATGGCATAGTGTGCTCATTGGATTTGAGCTAAGCAGAAGTTAACCAGAGGTTAAACAGAAGTCATGCAAACCACCTCTATCATCACTATCATTCATTCACCAATTAGTGTCCATTTCTCCCTCACTGTCCCCCACATGACCTTGCACAGGTGAGCTCAGTATGTTGTAATTCAACATTTTGAGTCAGCCTGAATAGTGGGAGGCACCTTGTGGCTGATGGTGACCCAGATTATAAACTATTGATGAGAGCGAAAGTAATAGAGACGCAAGGCCCGCTGAGGTGTGTGCAGACCTGCAGAGCCTCCCCGTCTGTTCCTTGCCCACCAGTTTCCACTGAACCGTGTGTGAATTTCATCTTTCAACACATCTTCATATTTCCGAGACTATGACTTTTAATCCTCCACGCTGTGTTTATTCCTTTTCCCTGTGAATCAGCAAACACGCTTGAAATTTAGAGTAAAGAAAGCACGTATTGCAAGTGATCCTAGCCAGGTCCTCTTAGCTGCATAAAGAGCAAATTGTAATATGCATAGACTGAACACCACATCAACTTTACTAGTCAATATGAATTACTACGCTGTACACACAGTGTACTCTGCTTGTTTTGAGTTGGTTCATTTGTGAGAAAGGTCAAGAGCTGAGCAGGATTCAGAGTGGTGTTTCCACATCGTGGCATAGCTGCCGGTGGTGCATGATCAAATTAAAGTATATTCATCAGCATTGAAAAACATTCACAATGCTTCCTCTATTTTTATATTGCGTGGCTAATAAAGTAGTTCCTTTAGGCTACAACATATCTTTCTGGGCATTAACCTAATTAGCATTTCACATTAGTTTATTATGTAAAATCGGGTTAGTGTGAAACATACAATTGCTGTCTTCATTTTTTCCAGAGAAATAATGTTATATTGGTCAAAAAAATGCTTTCGTGTTGTTGTCTACATATATGTATGAATAAATGAAGAACATAACTCATTCGGTGGATGCGTATTGCCAGTGAAATGTGACTTTACTAACCTCACCTTCTTAAAGGGGAGGATTAAAGATAATGAGAGAGGTTGGCTGTTAAGTTTAATGGTGGACAGGAAGATCTCAGAATGGCGGTTTTTAATGATGTGCCTCTTCTCATGCAGCGCTCGTTAAAGATGAGGCCAGAATGCAGGGGGAGGACAGGGAGGGGACTGTGGCCAGAGACTTCACATCCCCCCCCGGTCCTCTATAAGACGTGCGATGGGGGTCTCAGGCTCCTTTGTGTGCGAAGGACCCCGCACTGCTTCTGTCTTCAGCTCATATTAGCATCAGAAAATAAATAAAGCAAGCAATCAGGCCGTGACCTCAGACCCCCACAGCCATCACCCCGTCTTCCTTCTCCTCCGCTGCACTTTACATAGCTTTAACTGGCTTGGATTTGCAACTGAATGTCGAGGTCGGTGTTTGGCTTTACCACACGGCCGGTTGTTCATCAGCTGTCTCCAGAGAAAAGGAACTCAGGGATGGAGAGGAGTGAGGGAATTGGATCTTTGACACCTGTCACTTCCACTCTGCTGCACCTTGCTCCCTTGCCACACATAAGGACTTTTCATGTCACAGCTCAGCATGTTATCATGAGTGGGCACAGAGCTTGAGAAATCCAATTACTACCACTGTGTCAGACCCCTGCCATCATCCTTATGTATGCTATAGTCATGTTCCTCAAATCAGAGAAGATGTGCCTATTAGTTCCTTCTCTTTTCTTCAGACCAGTCTCCCACCTCCATTTCAAGCTGTGTGTCTTAGATACAAGCTGCAGCTCCTCTCACGGACTGCCTCGCTACTGACAATCCTCTATATAGACTTGTGGGTGGCTAATGCTACGGACACTGGTCCTGACTGTCTCATATTAAGTGGTATCATGGTGAAGACCTCACTGTGGTGTGCAATGGAGAACCTGGAAGAGAATCAGCATGCCTCCCAGATGCCAAACAGATTGGCCTTCACGTCGAAGAAATAGAAAGTGTTTTTCAAAAGTGTTAGAGGGCCTCCTTCTTGCTTTTCCTTTTACCCAGTAGGTGTAAATGTAATATATCACCACACAATGGGGGCCTCACAGTGTTTCTCTTGGTTCTTTTATTTGTTGCTCATCCCTAAATGACGCTGTCTGTCCAGTGCTGTTGGAAGCAGGAGGATAGTATTTTCAAGCCATGATCTGTTACCCAAGGTGGCCCACACCTCCTCTTTCTGTATATGTCTCTGCACACTGAGCCAAGCTCGCCCATCACGCTACACATCACCACAGCTGTTATGGTATAGCGTCTCGTTTTTAAGCTGTCGAGAAAAAGGCACAAGTAGAATTCTTTAAAAGGGAGAGAAGAAAAATGAGGACATGACAGAGTTGGAAACATACTGGTGCCTCTGTGACAAGATGAAATGGAATATAAAAACACATAGTCCTGGCTAACACAACGTGAACATGACTGAATGAGAAGCTACATTATATTAATAATGTAAGGTCGCTCTTTTGAGACAAATCAGAAGCTCACAGAGGGAGAAGAAATCCTCAGATATTGGTTTGCTGCCCGGTGTGCCATCCGCATTTGTTTGGCCATGATGACAAGTGCTGACATATTGTGTTTATTTCATATGGATAAAGGAAAAGGGAGGAAGAAGTAATCAGCTCGCAAAAACTTTCTGGCAAATGAGTGAGAATATAATGGTTTCTCTGTCTAGGCTGTGTATTGGTTATAGATTTTTCAAAGCCAATAAAACTATTCCACCTAAAGTGATTAGTTGTGGTTTGACACAAAGCATTGTTTTCCATCTTCCAGTGTAATATTTCTTTGACAGCTGTGCTTGGTATTTCTCCTCTGCCAAGTTTGCTGAATCCTTTCATTTATAAAAGAAGTATATTCAAGCTAATTTACTCCAGAATGAGATGAAGTGACCTCAGTTCTTTTGTCCTCCTTCAGTTTTGTCATCAGTGATCACAATCCAAAGTGCTCCTATCCTGAAGCCAAATCTCCGATTGCTCTTCATCTCTGCTCATCATATAGCTTTCCTCCCACCCCCACCGAACCCCCCATTCATGGATGTAATTTAAGAGTCTGTTTCAGCCCCCTTGTTTCTCCCAGACTCAAGGGTTTAGGAGGAAATTGGCTTGCTAGCTCGGTCAAGCTTAAACACAGAAATGCTGCAGTTGTTCTGGTGTATTTAAAGATGTCCTCTACCGATGCATTGTGGAAGAAACGAGCCAAGCAAACGCGAGCAGGCCTTGCAAATGGGATGCCAGCAGCCTGCTGTGTTGAGTGTTGAGAGTGCACTCTATTGTTGTTGTGGGCCCCGGGCACCCGAGCACAGGTTAATTTGTAGCTCATCATTAGAAGGGCAATTTGGATGCTCAGAATTGACAAGGGTGATATTTGCTGCGCCATTATAGCAAAGTACATCACATCACAGTAGATCACAATACTGGTAATATGTGAGTAATGCATATGTCCATTGATAGAATCAGTTTGTGGCATTTATAGCCTGGGATTAATGATGATATATGTTATTCGAGCCATTAAAAAAAGGGGCAAAAAACAACCCTTATAGTGTAACAGATTGTAATACTAGGTGGTGTCATCATATTGTTCATTATTTATCAGAGGGTTTATAGCGGAGGGTGTTGTGAAGGTCGAGACCTTTGTAGGCTTATAACGAGACAAAAGTAGCACCAAATATATGGAGACTGTAGTTTGCAATTTGTATTGGAAATTGTTTCATGCAGAAATACAGTGAATCCTCTTAATATGGAAACGGTCTCCCATTTAAAAAAAAAAAAAAAAAAAAAAGACAAAATGTGATTCTGTCACATCTATCTTTCTTTCTTCCTGCCTGATGCTCCCTCCCTCCAAAATCCAATTTTTAAGTGGAAATACTTCAAATTAGGAGAACAAAATGAGCTCAAGTTTCAGTTTAATTTTAATTTTAATTGCATTTTCTTCAGCTTGTATCCGTCACATTTAGAAATAACTGTCCCTTTCAGACTTCTAACCCAAAGATGAAGTTTCTTCGATGAAATACATCACTGAATTACATCCCTGATTAGTTTTTCTTAGAAATGTTATACATGGCCACAGAATAATGTAGTTTACTACCATAAAGTAATTAAGCCAGTTTCTTGTTCCACTGACAGTGATGTGGATGAGATCATTATTTTTCAGTGGAGGAATCTACATATGTATTATTTTCTTTTAAAATGTGTCCAGCTCAATTTTATGTGATTAAACAAACACTCAATGCCCTTTCTCCCATCATTATTGCAACATGTGTGAGAATATGAGTCTACTTATTCACTGGGTTTCCATTCTTTCATGAAAATTGTTTTAGTCTAAATTTTTACCTTTTATTTTCTAGTTACTTAATGGCTCCACATTTCAAAACCTGTGAAATATAATTTTAGAAATGCACATCTCAGCTAGGAAAAGAAATGGTTGAAAATTCATGAAGAGCAAATTATAGCTCCTGAATGAAAATATGTAAAGATAAGAACTCTGGTGATTTCATACAATCTGACAAGTATTGACACAATCCTTTTTGCTTCCTGATTTGAAAGTGTTTCGGCTGCTGCCTTTGGAGGGTGTCACATTGATTTGGTGCAAGTTTTTCTCTGGATGCGGCTCCTGATGCAACCTGAGCAGTTGGAGTTCAAGACCTTACACAGGGAGCGACAGTGGCGACCCGTGGGCATTGGGATTCAAACCAGCTAACATGTGGTCACAAGCTTGCCTCCTTAACCTCTTGGCTACCAGTGCCCCCTTTCTGCATTTACAGGAAGTATTTCAGTGGCCGGTAAAGAACTCATTCATAAATCTGCTTGTTATTAGATTGTTTGTGTTGTAGTGTATTGTATTGATGCCTATCTAAAGAACCCTTGTTATTACTTTCCCACCACAGTTCACTCTTGTGCAACCAGGCTTAGCTCTTTATTCCTTTCTGTCTGGGTTAAATCCAGTTCATGGAGCCTATTAGGGGGAGTTAAATGGTCACTGGCTCATGTAATGTTTGAAAACCAAGGCATAAATTATGATTCTGACTGGTCTAAAAACCCACAGATCACACCAGACCTGACCATTGTAAATCCTGCTTCTCCAAGTGTTGCATATGTCATGATAGAAGCTGAGCACAATGCTTTTAGAGCCTCAGAACTGATGCTGAAACACTGCATCATCTGGGAAGCAGTCATGTTTTGAGCAGGGCATTATGTATTGAAAGATTCCTCTCAGTAAAATCCTATCTGTTTCCAGAGCATTTAAACCCCACACACCCCCACCCCGTATGTCATCATGACAACAAGTTCGCATCATTTCCACTACATCAAACAGTCCACTGGCTAGTGGTCCTGCTTTTGAGCAAACAGTACTCAGCGATGACATAGTGATTTATAAAACAGCGTAGCGATTGCTTTTTTCCTCCCGCTGCTGTTACGCAGCTGTTAAACAGATGCTGTTTGTACCAATTTAGAAGCTAGTGCATTGTTTGTCAACACCACTTTGGAAATTCATTCTTTATACCAGGACCCATTATAGCAAGCTTTGGCTCTGCTGGATGGTCCAACAGCGAGGGAAAGGAGCATACAGTGCAAGTAAACATTTGTGGAATTTGACTTGAACTGTCGTTAGCTTTTCGAACAATTATTGACAAGCGCTTACAAAGAAAATCACACGTGTCAGTCTGACTCTAAATTGAGTTGGCTTGCCATTTTACGTCAGCTTTTTGGAGGATACACGCAGGCCTGGTGGATGTGACAAGTTGTCAGACATTTTGCATGGCTGGGTGGATCAGACAGTGGATTTGTTCTTGATAAATTGACTGCTGCTAATACTCAAAAATAGAATCATGGCCATGTGAACCTCTGACTACACGAGCCAGTAGTAACAAGGCTGCCCAGCATGTCTCATTTTCCCCACAATTAATGTTTGACTGGAAGAATTGAAGGAATTTTAGTCAGATAGGCAGAAACGGGTCGGAGAGATTTTTGGGTGAGGGATTCATTTAATTACATCAATGTACGTGAGACAGCAGTACTGATTAGATGAGAGTAGAGGACAGAAGGAAGAGACGCATAAAGGATGGCATTGTGCAGGAAGCTGCGAGGGATGAATCCGGAGGTTTCGAGGGGGGATAGCTTGATGTGACTGAACCAGATGCTGTGGGGAGAAGGAGACGACTTGGTGCTGTGCAGAGAATGATGGCTTACGTGGCGCAGTAAGGGTGCCCCTCTACTGTTTGTAAAAACAAGACCATCACACTCCATCTTGCCGCTCCCGCAGGAGCCAAGCCTCCGGGCTGATTTATGGCCCACAGACTGAATTGGCTGGCTAGGATGACAGCAGTGCTTGGACTCTCCCCGGTGAGTAGTGTAGGAGGCTGCTTGGCCCGGCTTCAGCCTCAGCTGGCCGTAGAACTGTCCTCCGCTGTAGTCAGGACTGACTCGATGTTAAGCCTCATTCCCAGAGTTCGGATCAGACAGGGCCAAGCCTGTTAGGTCTTGAGCATGCTTTGGACTCTGAGCAGCAACCACAGACAGTCACCCTCTATTCTGCTGGTTTCTGATTCCCACCCTTCCTTGTGTTACTTTCATCAGCTTCTGCATCACAGCCTCCATCAAGACTCCGTAGGAACAATTTAGATTTAATCAATCTTTGCCATGTGACTGCCAGGATGGAAAATTAATATGGAGAGCAATTAGAAAACAGCCATTTCACCGACAAAGATACTCGACAATATCAGGATGAGAGCAGAAAAGTGGGCGACATTTCACCAGCAAATGAAAAGCGTCTTTCCACCACTCAGACATGGCAGGCATTGTCATCTGTTTTCAGAAAACCTCCCCAGGGCTGTGGTCACATTTGTGTAACTTCGCTATAAAAACTGGTAGATTTCAATGTTAAAACCAAATTCAAAGCATAAAAACAGAGTTGCTGTTTACGGTTTCAGTCAACAAAGCTGAATAATTGTCTTTTCAGAGTTGAGATAGACTAGACTTGATGGTTTGTCGAAACATTTTAATGGGCTTTAATATCAAAGGCAGTGAGGAAACAACAAGAAAGCAAGAGAAATCAAAGGCAATCTCTAAAACCTGGGGGTGGCCACCAGGAAAATATACCTAGGTTTAAATTGTCCTAAATTGTATTCTTTCATACCAGCAACATCACAGGAAGATGTACATTATCCTGACTGTCTGTCTGTGTAACTGTTTTCATGTGACAAACAGAATCAGGACAGTTATTGTTACTGCCACAAAAACAATTGTCAGCATACAGAGAAAATACAAAAAGTGGTTGAAGCCAAAAGTGGCAGATATTCTTTCTCAAATGATTTATGGTGCCAAGCTGCTGTTCCAAATTCTTTTTAGGGTTCACCGTGCTGCAAAACCAAACTGACTGAATCGTGTCATACTCCAAGTCCCCCAACGCCTTGTGGTTCCAGTTCAAAGAAGAAATACCGAATGAAAATCTGTTCACCTGAAACTGGGTTCAGATCCTGTCTGCAGCCCCTTAAATCTGGTCCACCGCTTCTTGTGGCTGCGCACTCTCGTTTTACATGATGACATCATGGCTTCAAACCTCAAGGCTGTGCTACTTTTTGGAGGGATAAGCATACACATTTTCAAAGCCAGACTCCTAGTGTTAGCCAAACAGAACGCAAAATAGCTGGCAAAAACTCAGAGTTTTACAGGGAGCTACCTCTCTCTCTCTCTCTCTCTCTCTCTCTCTCTCTCTCTCTCTCTCTCTCTCTCTCTCTCTCTCTCTCTCTCTCTCTCTCTCTCTGATTACATTTCTTTTGCATCAGAGGATTTTAAACTTTTGCTGATTCCACTGTTTTTGTTGCATTAGCAGCAAACAAATAGCACCTGCAGCTGTACAACATGAAGGGATCATTACATATAGTGCACAAGGGTACATTGAGCAATGAGCTTGTCAGGTTGTGGGATTCCCACGCTGGAGCTAAAGATCTGTCTGCTGTAGCTCAAAAGTTCAGACGCCTTCATCTGACTGAGGGAAAAGAGACGAGACCGAATCCGCTGCTGGCAGATGCAGAGATGAAATGGCAGAGAACCTGTGGGTTTTCTGGATGTGCTGATGCAAAGTGATGCTATTCCAGGTAACTACAAACAGAAGAAACATGGACAGCGCCACCAAGAGGATTTGGCTTTTCTGTTTGAAGTGGTACATCAGTATGTACACATTCAAAGAGTTCCCGAGTGACTTTACTGACCTGCGGACCTCAGTTTAGTATTAAAGTGCAGTGTACAATTTATATATAATTTATATAATAGATAATATTTATAAAATGCTGAGCTGCCATTCTGATACATGTATTTTAAGGCCCCGCTACCATCACATTTTATTGTGTTTTTTAAATGCACAACATAAAAAAAACACAAGCATCCTTTGCCTCCTGGTGGAGCTCCGTCAGTAATTAATTGCTATTAAAACGTGGATCGGAAATGTTCCCAGTGACATCCTGCTCCGTGCTGTACAGTATTTTAAGTCTGTTCCTGGAACTGATTGGCAAGCTTATTTCCCTGATGACTTTGAATACACATTCACTGCAGGAGGTGCCTTCACTGTCTTTTATTCTCTTTGTGTTGACTTCCAAAGTTAAGTGCAGCAGTAAAAGCCTTTAATTTATCTCGTATCATTGCAGGTTTTTTTTTTTTTTTTTCAAGACGGGATAAGATTATGTTCTGTCAAAAGTCGATGGCCTGTCACTTTTTTATTTAAATTTCCATCCCATCTTCTTTTTTTTTTCTGCTGGTCTTTCAGAGCAACATCTGCGTTTTATGAAGCTCTAAGCAGAAGCAGGATGTGTGACTGTTAATAGCACTTGGCTTTCATAACAATGTCATTTATTACCCAGTTGCTCTCCCATAGACCCCTAAAAGAAAGCCGAGGAAAATGACATTCTGCATATGCATGCTCTGCTAAAGAGACAGCATACGACTTGTGTATATTTCTTTGTGCCTCAAGGCTTTTCATGCCTTAGAAAATGCCTTAGGCTATAGAAATAAGCCAAAGTGTTTGGAGGAAATTGCATTCATTACCGAGACGCTTGTAAATTTTTAATCAGCTGAGAAAAAAGAATCACTTTGTCAGAAATGTCAAACAAATTTTGGGGAGAAATTTCAGAGTACTAAATATAGCGCTGGCATTTGTATTACAATGTTTGAATGCAAAAGGCTCAAAATGAAGTAATACTTAAATGTGGTCTGTCCAAATCTACTTTACGTAGCCACGCAAGCTGAGAAATTGACAACTTAATGCAGCTTTATTGTTAGTAATCTGTCAAGAAAAGCCACCAAAAAGGTACATTTGGTGGTCACATAGGATTAAGAAAATAATAAAACCGGGGATTTAAAAAGGCTTTCGGAGGACTGTTGCATTGGACAATGTAATCAGGCCTTTTCAACTCTATTCCCGTATTTATTTTTTTATTTTTTTATTCATCACTCTCCATTGTGTTTCTGGTACCTGGTAATGGCGTTGTGTTGTGATTGCATTCTGATTGGATATGTTTAAACAAAACCCTCACTTTCATGCTTTTTGTCTTCTTGATTTCTGCAGTTTCCGAAATTTTTACTTCACAGTGCTTTTATAAAACAGCCTATTTATGCTGTGTTTTGCATAATGTGGATATCATTATGAAACACTATTTCATGAATGTTATACAAAATCAAATTCTAAGATAATAAATTGCGTGTATTGTTTATGTGGACTACACATAGGAAGTCAACGATTTTAAGCGAGAGATATTCCTGATCTGCAACTGTTTGAGAGAGTGCGTGCGTGTGTGTGTCAGTGTGTGTGCATTTAGTTTGACACGATGAAAGGAAACTACTTCTGTGACGCCTCTGAACCAGCCATGTGGACAATTGCTTGCTCGTGGTCTGCATTCTTGGTGCTGGTGTTCATGTTTTCTGCCTACAGGCAAAATGATTCTTCCAGAGCTGCACTCACCATATTTAAGCTCAAACAGCCCATGATCCGCTTTACTGGCTCACTCACTCAGTCATTTAGTTACCATGTTATCTGTCAGTCTCATCAGATTATACTTTATGAAAGACAGCTCTGGCATATCTGCCCCTGAAAAGCACGTCTCCAATCTTTAAATATCGATCCCCCGGGGCCTTAGCAGAGGTGCCTCTCATGAGTGCAGAAAAAACGGAGAAAAACAGATCATTAGTGATTTTAATTAGGTGATCTGTCAAGCTGCGATTGCCAGATGTAAGCGTATGCATTTGGGTCGATTGCAATCCCTCTCTCACAATCCCTTCTTGTCACCTTGGGTCTGTGAGATGGAGGATGGATTCTGTGAGGAGGGAGAAGAGTGGTAGGAAAGCACAGAAATATGTCATTGTGTATCTGTGAGGCGTGTTCCTCCTTTAGATGTGAGCTGGTGGAAAACACTACAATACAGCTGTATGGAAAAAAAAGTCATTGTACTGCTTCTGATGTGCCATAAATCCATAAATAGGGCTTCTATTTTAACTTGTGTTTGTAAATTAAGAACAAACACAAATCACAGCATTTGTGATTCAATAAAAGGCTACAACTACGTTTTTTTTTGTTAGTTTGTTTTTTTGTCATAATGATGTAAAAATGGTCTTGAAAGTTCTTCCCACAAAACAACAAACTACAGACGCCGCAGTTATACAGACTCAGACAAATCTTTTTTTCACTCAAGCGTTAAACATCATTACATATTTATAACTCGGCGCCAGATGACAGAGACAGAGAGGGAGAGAGATATGAACCAGGCAGCAACACCACAACTCGTCTGCTGTCTTTCTCTGTGAGATATCTGATTGCACTGTTTGAACCTGACTTTCATCCGATGTTGCTACAGAAAACCCAATTATACAAGAGCTGCAAATGGAGTTTTGATTTAACAATACATAATTTAATTGGCATATTAGACGCGCCCCAAACATCCAGCTACAGTTATCAGCATGCAGAGCTAACGGGACAGCGGCCTTGAGCTCATGAAGATGGAGCGCAATTCAAGTGAAGGAAAATCATTCAGAAATGTTTAACTCGGGGCTGCATGGTGGTGTAGTGGTTATTTTTCTCACCACACTGTGAAGATATTCCCAATTCAATTCTGGGGCCGTTTTCTGGGCGCTTTCCTCAGGGTGCTAAGGTTTTCTTCTATTACCCAAAAACAAGCATTTGAGGTGAATTAGTGACTGAGAGTGAGTGTGTGTGATTATGTGTGTTTGTCCTGTGATGGACTGGCAACGTGTCCTGGATGTACTCTGCCTTCATCCCATCCAGTCCCCTGCAACCCTGATAAGGTGATCGAGAAGATGGATGAATTGTGACTATAGAAAGAGAGATAGAGGAAAGTTTGCATCATTCTCACACTGACTTTTATGACATTGGATCTCGAGATATGAACTAAACCAAAGCTGCTTTGTCTTTTAATATTTACCAAAACTTCCACAACAATACTGTGTGGTGAGGTTAGGCCCCGTTTACACGGCAATGAATACGAGTGTATCCGCTAAACTTTCTTCACTTTTGGGGGGTCCGTTTACACGACGCCAGTTTGCGGATCAACTGTATCTGCAAAGTTTTTAATCCGGCTCCCAAAGTGGAAAGATTCTTTCACTGCCGGGGACTACGAAGACTGTTACTGCGCATGCGCATCTCTCCCACTTCCTCCTGCTCATACACTTGTAAACAAAAATGGCGGCCCCTAGTGGTATCTTGTATTCTAGTTTTGTCATCTATATCAGTAGTTTTATAGTTGAGACTCACCCTGATAGCACCCGATGCGTCATCAGTCCATGCGGATGTCGGGTTCTCTCCATTATTTTCACGTTTATAGTGTATTGTTCTCTGCACACACGTCTGTGTAGTTTCATCACAAAATCAAGCAACACCGCCCTCCAGTGGCCTGGCATACTAACTACATCGTTGTCTCTGTGTCCGCTGCTGCAGTGTAAACACACTCCTTTTTTTTTTAACGGATTAGGTGTTGTCACGTGAAACGTTGTCGTGTAAACGGGGCCTTAATGTAACGATGTAATGATTGCATGTAACACAGTGTGTGCGGTATCATTGTCGTGTATCTATACTTGCTAAGCAACAGCAACAACAACAACAACAACAGCCTATAAAAAGTATGGAGAAGTTCAATAGAAGCAGGAATTCCTCGGTTATGCACATTAATTACGACGCACTGTGAGGATAAGAAGCTTCCTAAGTCGCTCACATCTCGCGTTTGGTCCGTTTACAGCTCTTTGGTCCGTGCTGCCTTCATAATCCCATCAGATTCTATCAGACTCCATTACATGGCAGCTTTCAAGGCTTCACAAATGGACTGCACTAAGGCAACAATCAAACAGGGTTTCTTTCAGCTGGACCCGTCGTAACACACCCTGTAGATGTGAATGAGCCTCTTTGCACAAGCAGTGCAGATGATGGATTGATAGATGGATGTTTTCCTTGAGCTGTAAATTAAAAGAGAATCCGTTGTTGTCAGGATGAGATCTGTGTGCAAAAGTTTGAGAGACAACTCTTAACTGTTTGTCCTGTGTTTTCTCCACAGATCCGAGTGAGGGTTTCCACTGCCAGGACGAGTGTCGCATCCTCGGCCACTCTGACCGCTGTTGGATGCCGCGCGTTCCCATCCCCGCACGTGCCAAGTCACCGGAGCACGGCCGTAACGTCATTGCTCTGTCCATTGAGGCCACCACAGTGGATGTGCCACATTACGAGGACGGCACAACCAAGAGGACTTTTGCCACCTTTGGCAAGGATGGGCCGGAGGATGTGGAGCGGGGAGAGATGAAGGGAAAGTGGACTCAGGAGTCTCAGGTGTGTAGCCCCAAGGCCAATGGAGGGGCTGTTCGCGAAGCTGGCAATGGGCGCGAGGCAGCCAGCCCTATCACTTCCCCCGTGCACCTGAAGAGCCCAGTATCCAAACCCTCATCTGCCTACAACACACTGAAATGTCGCGATGCAGAGCGGATTGCCAACCACAGCCTGCTGCGGCAGCCGGAGGGGAAGGACAGTGAGCCGGCTGTCAGGGAGATCAACACGCTTCTCCACGACGGCCGGGACAAGGAATCCCCCAGCAGCAAGCGCCTGAAGGACATTGTGCTTTAGCGAGTTTCTCTAGGACACACGTACACGCATACAGCGTAAACTCACATATATATACCCCGCAATAGCTGTGTGTACACAGAGGAAAGCCAGGCTATGGACGTAGAGAGAGACACACCCATTTGCAGTATACAAAAATTCAAGAACCAGCTTGGGCTGACGACGGTGAACTGTAGTATGCTGCAGCTAGTTGTGTGCTCGAGCCCAGATAGTGGATGTGGCTTTGTTGTAGTCGCAGTACTTTTTCCTTGTTTGCTTTTTGTTCTGTTTTCTTTCTATCCGTCTGCAAAGAGTGGACAGGCAGGTTACTGTTGACTGCATGGACATGGCCAATGGAGCTCTCCAGCCCTGGAGCCAAAGCAGGACACTCCCATGTTTGGACACCCGAGGTGCCAGATCATACGTACAGTTATGCCTTTTGAACTACTTTTGTATCACAAACTGACATTTGCCTTCTTTGGTTTTTGCAGTCTGTTTTAGCTGCCAAAATCGCTCTTTGTTCCTTTGTATAGTGAGCTCCATCACTGTAATAAACACATGCATAAACACACACACACAAACACAGGAGTCATCCAAAAATATTGTCGATTAATCCTTCAGCAGTTTTCAGAGCGTTCAGGACGAGGAACGAGAGGCTCCCCGGCCACGTTCTCGGCCCTCTCTTCCTGACTAATAAGAGAAACTTTCTCTGCATATCTGTGAGGACATCCTACTGTCATCAGACTGTGAGGTCTTTACAGTATTTATATTTTATCACGGATGGAGCTAAACGAACTCTCGCTATCTGCCAAGCCGCTCTGAACACTGGAAGTGGGACAGACAGATCCTTGTGTTCAAATCCAGTTGTATGAAAAAAAATAAAAAGAGACTTACTGCTTTTGAAATCTCCTGTGCCCAACCTTGATTGTAGCCAGTGGAGCACAAACTAGAACCTTGTGCTTTGGTCTTGTACTTTTTTTGACTTTTGACTATGGGGCTAGGATAGAAGGGATCGTCACTCATGTCTTGCTATGTGAAACTCTGTATAGGGTTTACTATTATCATTTTTAATAACCTGTTGTTATGTGACAATCCCTTTAATGTTTTGTTCCAAGAGAAAAAAATAAACATTGGTGTTCAACTGAAGCTACAGTAGCGTTTGTTACACAAACACAAAAATAAAAAAAACATATATGCCAAAATATATTTTATAAATAATTTAAAAATGTATAATGAGAATATTTAATGCTGTGTAGTTATTTTATGAGTAAGTTATACTTGAAATTAACTTGCTTTTGTTCATTTGTCTTTTGCTTTTTATATTGAACCTGATTTGTTTTTTTTATTTTCAAAATGAAGTTGGATTATTATTTTTTTGTTTACTGTGTGATCCCTGGCAACTGTTGACTTGCAGTCTACCTTGTTGTAAAGAGTTTCTTATTGGTCAGTTCTCGTGCCATCCAGTTTCTGTGTGGGCTACTAGAAAATGTAAAAAAAAGACAAAAAAAAAAAGACAAAAAAAACATTGTCAAAAAAAGCGATTTCAGCACCAACATTAGTGTGTCAGTTCAATGAGCTTAGAGTGAGATAGCAAAAGAAACCAAAAAAGACGCAAACAAAACCTAAACGATCGCAGGATGTTGCTTAATCTTAGTATCTAAGGAGGAGAGCGAACAGCTTCCAGTGTTCTTCGGGCTGTAACAGGGTTCCACCTACTTTATCTGTGCAACCGGTCAGCTTTTCTATTGGGCCCAATCAAGTTTCAACTAGATTTCTTCTGTTTTGTTTTTCTTTCCAGCTTCAACTGAGGGCATTCTGACGTGCAGACTAGCTTTACTCAGCAGTCCTGTCACCGTTTGCCTCCTGTGTTCAGCCTATCTCAAAGATAAAGTTTGAGCTCACAGAGGTAACAGACCCCCCACCCCCCACACCTCCTGCCCCAGTCCTATGAGCACCACACTACAGACTGGGTGGAATCATGTTTGAATGAACTAAGGTCTCGGAAGAACCGTGTTGCACATCAGCAATGTGGTTTATGTTGCTTTGCAGTGAACTATGTACAATGTGGAAAAATATGAATGAAAATGGACAAAATTGCATACAACCAACTAGATCTTGTAGCTGAATGTTTTGCTGGTCTCACCCATGGCTTCTGGCAACATGAAAATCGGAATAATCACTGAATGTATACAGCAGCTTATAATTAAACTATTAAATGTTCTCCGCTCTGTTTTCTTGTCTTTACTCGAAATGTGAGGTTTAAAGCTGGACTGAAATTCGAGCCTGCAGTCTGAGAAGCATTTATCGAGCCAGCAATACAAGGAGGATTGGAGCAACGTGGGTTAAAGCTTTGGCTAATGAATCAGTTCAGCATGATACAGTACCGTATTGCATTCACAGCATAAAAAAAAATGCTCTCTGTCTCTAAACTTTATTCCTAAAAGTTTTTTGTCTTTCGCACTAATTACCAGCATGAATTTAATTCAATTTTTTCAGGTATTTGATTCTCTGTGTTCACAAAGTGTTTATTCTGCTGATCCCTGTTATCATGGGCCGAAACAGGAAGTCATTGAAAATTGTATTGGAGAGTGCGCTAGTTTTCACGCTGGAAATGGGGGGGAAAACGCAGTTTTATAAAAACTCTGTCTTTGTGAAGACTGCAGAAACCCTGCTCGCGCTCTGGCATGTTTACTGCATTGTAAACGGACATCGTTTTCAAAACATTGCTGTGTAAACACAAAACATTTCTGAAACAAAAATGCATAAACTATGCGTTTTCACTCCAAACATTGTACAAAGGGGTCTAAAGTCTAAACCAAATGCAATTTCTCAGGCTTATTTGCATAACTTTCCAGAACATTTTGATATGATGTACGTTTTTCCTTTTTCTTTTTTTTTTTTTTACAAATACAAGAGATCATTTAAATATAGAAATAAATAAACCAATACTTTGCCTGTGTCAACTTGTAAATCATCAAATGTAATATCAACTTGAAATGAATCCAAACCAAGTTAGAGCTTCTTGGCCAATTTTAAGGGAACTTTTTGTGTAAAAAATGTTTTGTGGAAATGTATTTGTAAAACTCTCTTCAGACAATAAAACAGCTCAATTTAATTGAATTAAAGTAAGTTTTTCTTATATATTTTCTTATATATATATATATATAATTTTTTATTTTTTTTGTATTATCAAAATTAATTGATACAAACAAGTTGTTTGGTCTAACCCATAAGGGGCCTTTCACATTTGGATAGTCCAGACTTCCCACTTGGGGGGCCAGAATTTTCACACCTTCATTTGGTTTGGTGGCGTTCACATTCACTTTTGAGACCGGACCAAACCGCCTGGAAAATGTCATGCATATACAACAGCGGCTGGTTTGTCACCTGAAATTAACACTGACCAGAGAGGAAGTAAAGGAGAAATACGGCTCATTTAATGGTACGAAAGCGGAAGTACTGCCGCTTTAGCCCGCGATGGCTAGGCTAATTAGCGCGTGGCTAATGGGTTGCCACAAACAACCGTGATATTTAGTCTTCAGAGCAGATATCACAGAGGGTCTTCCTCTCTACTCCTTCCTCACTACTCCATGTCTGCCTGTGAGATATTTTCCAACTTTTTCTTTCTGTGTCTGCTTCTTCTGAATCACACAGTTAGCTTTGTTTGTTTACTACCCAGAATGCATTGTGTACTACTTCACTTCTCTCCCTCCGTCCTCTCACCCCACCCCCAAGAAAGATCGATTGCAAACCAAGCAAGACCTCGTATTTCAAGGGGACCAGAGATCGCTTATTGGCTCCAATTCAGAGTTCTTGGAAGTGTTCATGTCGCCCAAATGAATTGGTTTTACCCTGAACAGAACTCTGGTCTGGATCAAACGGGAATGTGTACACTCCCCAAGATAAATTAAACTTAAAAAATTTCAGCAGAATCGATCTATAAAATATTTGTTAAATCTTTAACATACCAATTCGCTCTAAAATGTGTATATCGTTAATGCAGAAGTGTATGTCATCCACATTAATAAAAAAAACATGCGGTATTCTTTTAAATCACATAACGTTACTGAGAAAAAAGAAAAAAATGAATGCAGGAAATTTTCTTTAAGTTTGATTGTCTTTCTATTGGATTAGTGGAACAGATTGATCAAAACAAAAAGTGCTTTCACTGAATTAATAACATTTTGTCGGAAATTAAGTGACATTTTTAAAACACACCCACGTTAACTCTTCAAAGCTTCAGCTGCTGCAGGCTTTTCCAAGCAAGAAGGGGCTTCTGGTACAATTGAAGTGTCTTCCTAAGTAACAAAAAACATAATTCAGACAAACATATATGAATCTGCGCAATACTGACATTGAAATTGAAAGTATTTAACACAGATATAATTTAAAACAAACAAACACATGAACTGTTTGTTTTTTTTAAGCGTAAAAATTTGTATCATCAGTTGAACTGTTAAATCTAATCTTGTTTAATATAGATTAGAGCGTCAGCAATTCCCTTGAAAAACCCATAAACATATATGGAAGTCAGAGCAGCTAGTTTCAGAAACTCTAATGTGAATCAAATTTAGCCTCCCAATGATGTAATTACAGTTTGTTGACATGAGGTGAGCGTCTGCGGATGTCAGTGGTATTGTAACCAGCACACTAAGATACAAACTCATGTCTCATTTATCTGTCAGGGTAAAAATGGAAATTAACAGTTTAAGTTGCGGCTCAATCTGACTCTGCATTAATATTCTATGCATTCACTGTTGCTTTTTCCCATTTATTTCCTAAGTAGACCTTTGGGAATCCTTCCACAAGTGCAGTGAGCATGTGGTAGAGTCTGTTTCTGATGGTAGCGCTCTTTTCATTTCCTAGAGTGGGTCACACATGCCATTTTTGAGACATTTAACATTCCCGAACGTCTCTCAAAAAGGCTACAATGTAGATGCTGATCGGTACAATGTCGCCTGTCATTGAGACTCATATTCCACCGGTGGCTAATGTACTTCCACAGGCAACAATATGATGTCATTTCAGCAGCAGATCCCACTTGAAATATTGATTTATTAGTCGACTTTGAGTGGAAGGGTCTAAAAGCTATGAAACAAGTTGAAAGGCAAGACAGTCGTTCGCGGCGAGGCTGCAACACTTTCTATGACATTTTCACTCAATAAAGGCTCCCCTCTCACCTCTACCATGGAGATCTTTCTCCTGAGTAGGTTTGTATGGATTGATGAGGCAAGGCAGAGAATAGATGTAGAGCAGGACACATTCCAGCAGTGCAGAAAGCGAAGGGCTCAAAACAAGCAAAGGGGGGGGGGGGGGGGGGGTTGGGGAGGGGGCGGCACAGCTGCCACACAGCTGCCCTCTATGATAAGAAAAAGAGGTTGGCTTCATTTCTATAATTAATTTGCCATTCCCTCTGTACCCCGTGGTGGAGCCAACATGAAAGCTGGTCTGAAAGTGTACTTGCTAACACATCCATTAGTCTATAAGGAGGATCTTGTTTCTTCCAGCTATGTTCTCTTCTCCTGGGCAATACCGCTACGGTAGCCCTGCCCCGCTCATATGAATTACTTATGGCCTTTCAGCAGTGTTTAAACCCCCAGGTCTCCATGACAAACTCTCCTGAACCCAAGGTGCAGTCCTGCCTCACACTGCAGGGCAACGTGTCCATTTTAATATCCATTTCAAAGGAGACATTCTCAATATCATTAACCTGAAGAAAAAATAACGGACTTGGTGGCACAGTGGTGTGGCCGTTCTATGTTCAACAAACACGCTTGGAACAAATAAAGTTTTGTCCTCGATATAAATCTTAATTTCCCCTTGGTCAAACCTTATTTGCCAAAGCAAGAAATCCCCAAACTGGTGCTTGTCCACACGCATATTTAATTACTGCTAATTCATGGCAGTCATGGAGAATATTCTCTGTTACGATGAGATTTATATCAAAGGTTACCAGGACACACATCCTATTAACATCCCATTAATGTTTCAATTATCATTTTGCAAAATGGTGAAAGGGGGAAATCACAGAACAATTAAAATGAATTATTCCTCACACAGACGTGAATTGAGGAGGAGCACGCGGAGGGCCTGCAGCCTCACAAATTCCTTCAATACAAAATAGTTTGTCGCCGGTTCTTTTGAGGGAGACCCAACCTCAACCAGCCCCCAATCGGACGCACTGATAGCTCTCGCTCCAGTGACCTAATTCTATCAAAAGGGCTTGCAGCTGCTGCTGCCTCATTATGGCCAACTACTCCATTCAGTAACCTCCAGTGGAGGTTCACCATGGGATTTGAAGATAGCCAACAACACCAATCTCTCTTCGCCTTCACAAAGTCAGTTACAAGATTTAAATGTTAGGAGTCAATTTATGTGATACTGTATAATAAAACTTATTTTTTGTGTCTAAATATGAAGGATAATGAGTTACTTTGATGTTTGATATGATGTGGCTAAAATGTCCATTTGGGATAATATGTTTGTATTTTGTTTCAGTGTTTACACCCACAAATACAAGAGGTAGCAATTATGTGTTTTTTTTTTAAATTATTATTATTTCCTGTTTCACTGCTCGTTAATTAATTTTATTTGACTGGTGCAAAAGAGACACTAACTTTGGACACTTTAGTATTTTCCAGTTTCTCCCATGAAACCAGATGAAGCAACTTCAGAGACTTTCACGACACAAAGCAGAGAAGTTAAATAAAACTCCCACACAAACTTTACAATTCTCAGAAATAAAAGTAATTATCCCTAAAATATAAATGCCTTTTCTTTATTAGTCTTTGGGTCGCCTCTACTGAGTATTTTCACATCCTCTTCAGGCCAATTAACAGGTACAAAATGGTTCATTCCTCTGATACACACCTACAAGAAGGATGATTATCCTCACTGCTGGAGAGAAATCAGATCAGCACTGAGCTGAGTTCCTCTCACCTTGTGGTGTGTCCTCGCACAGCACATCTGCAGAGCGGCCAGTCAGAGCCCAGGTGGAGATTTCTGGTCCTCGGTGGACTATGGCCTGTGCTGCACTGTGGATGACAAGTTAAGATTCTGCCACTGCTGAGGTTTTGCTGCAGTCACAGTTATTTGAAAGTGTCGAGCTCAAAGAATTGGATATTAGCTCAGAGACTTTAGTTCAAAGCCAGAAAAAGTTTGTAGAAATTATGAGGACTCTTGGGGATGTTTTTTTCCCTTTTTTTTTTCTTTCTTCTTTTTCCAGGCCTGTCCGCAACAAAAAGAGGAAGCTATTGTTATGGCTTTATATTGTATCAAAGAGGTTAGTCTTTGTCACAGCGAGGAGTCGACTGGTCATTGCTATCAGTAAGAAGACAGATTACCCTCTCTGTCCATTTCCCCACCACGGCCACATATCTAACAGGCCTGGTCACTGACCACTTCCCTTTGTGGTGGTCACAATGGAACTTTGATCGCCTCTAAAATGAGCGACTCAAACAATAGTCTACATTCACTGAACGCCGCTGAGCCCTCAGTGAGACGGGGAGCGGCGTCTGCCACATTCCTGCAACAGGCTTTAATTGGAAGTGATGCGAGACAGATCATATCATAACCATTAGTGATGCCCTGATAAAACTGACCTGGGAGCTGCTCTGTAAAGCCTCTTTGTCTGAAAAGGGTCCGATGAGCCCCGGGGCCCGTCAGCCTGCCATCTCCAGCGGCAATCACAGCCTGACCTCAGTCCCCTCACTCAGCCCTTAATGCCCAGGATACAGGCTCTGGGGCTGTGGAACAGGGGCGGTTGACCTCCCCCTCCCTGGAGGATGAAAACGCTGATAGTGGGGACGAGAAATTAAAGACTGTGGCCTTTGAAAGCCTCCATTATTGTCAGTGCGAGCACAGCAATGAATCTCTGCTATCTCTCCATGGACATGCATTATCGAAGGGGTGATTATTTGACCCAAACTCTCGGGTTGCCAAGGATTTATTTTACTCTGGAACAGGTACATTGTCTGACCTCGTCACCCTCTTGTAGTGACAAAAACACCAGGGTTCAGTTGAACTTTTGGTCACGAGAGACATAAATGCTTGACAAGTGTTTTAGGAAGCATTTTTAATCTGCTTTTCAGTCTATCTCCGTCTGTTTTTCTGTCCCTGTAGGATGATGTCTCTTACAGGAATATACTGGGGACTAAAAGATTGGATCAATTGTTCCACTGCTACAGTAATTCAGAAAGATGGATTGCAGTCCAGAGTGAGACTAGAATCTGCTGCGAAAAGCTAAAACCAAAGGAGCATATCACTGCAAATGTCAGTTCATGTGGTTAAAACTACTCTCCTGTCTGGCTGTTTGCAGACAAAGGGGTAGTTTTCTAAAATATGCACCGTCCTCAGAAACCTTTGCTGCAGTGAGAGACCTTTGTTTTCATGGGTGTTAAATGTTGTTGCTTAGATTGTTGTGATCTTTAAACAAAAAACTTATTCTGACACTAAACGAAGCCTTTTCATTTAACACTGTAGACTCATGTTCTTTGCATGTGACTCACATTGTAACTCAATTTTGTTAGTGTTATTGATACCATATATGATCAATGATATATTGATTTTAACATTTTCTTTTTTTCTGCTACTATAGATAACAACATTTTAGACAAGCTGTGAAGTTTACATGCTTTGCTGCTCGTCTCTTGGCCATTCGACTCTCTATGGATTGCCAAAGAAAATAAAAGTTATTCTGTGTTCAGGTAATGAGAAATGAGAAAGTGAAAAAAATGTTCCTGGCAGGTAGGCTGGTAAAGTGCAATGTTCTGCTTGTACTGAGCTAATGATGAATGAAAATACAAACTTTAGAGGCATCGCACCTTTTGTCCAATTTCAGCATGTCGAGCTGAATTTTCAGTTGGAGGCAGAGACAAACATCTCGCTGGCTGTTCTGTTTGGCAAAGCAGTGATTTTACCCACCTGTTGTTCTTCCTCCTTGCTTTTGTGTCTGTATCATTCCTGTAATTGCACTCATAGTAGACGATCACACAAGTTAAACAATCTAAAATAACATAAATCTATTTTTGTTTTCTGAATGTTTCTAGCCAATATGACCAATTTGAAACTCTATTTTTAGGTGTCTGACAAATGTATTAGGTTTAAACTAAATTAACAAGGACAATTAAATACAAACATCAAAAGATGTTGCTTTAATAGATTAGTGAGGCGTGTGTGGGGAAAATATTGGATTTGACCAGTGTTGGACCTACACTGAAATTAGATTTAGAATCAAAACCATTATAACCTATTGATTTGCCTTTTTATTCTATGTCGATGCTTCATTATATTTATTCAATAATCACAATTTTTTTCATGCACTATATATTTGAGGCAGGCAAAGGGAGCTTGCAATAGGTAATATCACTCTGGACACCTAAAGGCCTCTCGAGTCCTGAGGCTCATTGATTCAGTGGACCAAAATGTTTGTGCCACCAAACACTGCTTGCAAGAATATTTGATTGGGTACTTGAGTTTAGTTTTTTTTTTTTTTTTTTTTTAATGTTATACTATTCTTTACCTTCAGGCCACTAATTTGTTCAAAACGTCAGCCTGGTGAATTGTGGTAATGCACCTTTTATGGGCTGCTAAGCTCCAGAGCAAAACTGCACACAAAGAAGCAACGTTTGCAGTTAGAGATGAGTAACAGTTGCAAACCAACATAATTACAGTAAGTGGCTGTATGGGTGTGAAAGCAAAGTAAAAAATATTCGAGGTGCCAAATCGAGCAAGCATTTAAAGAACTGCTTTTGTATTACTCACTTATTAATGTTGATGAAGTGCTGCTCTACAGCTCCGTTAAGTTAACTGACACCTTATATTGAAGAGATCATGTTGCCTTATAGTAGACCAGCCTATGTCAACATTGTTACTTATGCCAATTGATTTAGCCTAAATTGCAAGAAAATCTTATTTTTAAATAGCAAATCTTCCATATTTTATTCAGAATAAAATTAATAAGGCTGCTCAACCATCTAGACAAAAGTCAGTTGTTTTGTCTTTTAGGCAAAAAGGGACGCCAGACTGGAGTAAAAATCACAACCTGTCAGGTGTTTTCCAAACATAAAAAAGTCTTAAAATGTTCTGAAGCTACATTAAGTGCACAAATATCCGATGCACTGAGGCCACGTTTACGCAAACACAGGTTTTGACAAAAATGGATATTTCCCCCTCTACTTTTACAAAAAATATGGTGCTGTCAATCGATTAAAAAAAAGGAACTAATTATTGCACAATTTTCTGTAATTAATTGCAATTATTTGCGAGAGAGAGAGAGAGAGCAAGAGAGAGAGCAAGAGAGAGAGAGAGCATGTACACGGGAGCACACACACACAGTATACAGGAGAGCCAGGGAAAGAGAAAAAGAGGAGAAATTAATATTTTACCTGCAAGTATTTCCTCCAGTTTGTGCAGTTTGGTGGCTATGGAAGAGTATTCAGGCTACTGAAGAAAGAAAAAAATTCGGAGGCTAAAAAAAACCAAACCTTCATGCATTTCAGAAAAAGTCGAAAATCAAAGTCAAGATTTTCTTTTTTCACGGAGAGACGTCTATCCATCCCTCATCATTTGCTCCTAGATGTAAAATCACAATAAATCACGTAATTCTGACTATATAGGGTTGCTTACTGCTTATGGACATGTGATTTTACACAATATTTCCTTGATTAATAAGAACACATTTAATAAGCACCCCGGGATCCGTGTCTTTGTCCTTCAAACTCGACGAACTTCTGCGATGGAACAACACTGCAGGCTGCTCTGTCTCTTATAGTCCTAATACTGCACTTACTGATAACTGCACCGTTTTTATGAGCTAAATTCTGTCCTGAAACATCTTTTCACCACTTCATTAAACCGCCTGCAGTGCATTTTAAGAAAGCAGTCCCACATGCTGGCATGTGGATGGACGGACTTCGTAAAAATAAAAAAATTTCCACCGTGGAAAAAAAAATCTTGACTTTGATTTTGGACTTTTTCTGAAGTGCATGAAGGTTTGGGGTTTTTTTAGCCTCCGAATTTATTTATTTTTCTTCAGTGGCTCTAAAACTCTTCCGTAGGTGGCGACTGGTCAGCCAACATGGCAACCTGTTGTATTGCTGCAGAATTACTTCTGTGGTTGTTACATTTGGTTTTACAAAGTAAAGCTAATGACTTTTACTTTCTCAATCAGCCGTCAGGTAACTTTTAAAGTGAAGCTTTCTGCCTTACTATTATTCCACTCGGTATTGTGCTGCTCTTGAGTCACATTGCTGCACCCAGAGATGCTGCCCATGCTGCTGCGGAGGGAGTTAAAAACAGACAAACTTGTAAGTAAACAAAACTGCGTTAAGTTTCAAATCAATTAATTAAATTAACGCGTTATTTTTGACAGCATTAAAATTCATTGACATGGACCTGCATATACACCTGGTTCAGAGCTACTATGAACAGCCAAACCTGTAGGGGGCAGTGTAACGAGAAGCATTTACCCATGATAGCCAATCAGAATCCTGGAAAAACCATGTCAGGAATTGTGACGGAAATACCCGCCTACCCCCTTTAGATGCAAACGGAGACAGTGTTTTTTTCAAATCTTCACTATAGCTGGAGTTTTCAGGAATCATGAATCAGGACTCATAGCGGTGTTCACGTGTAAATGCAAAACCCAAACACAGAGAAATATCACAGTTGTTTTTTTAAATACTCATTTACATATAATATTGGCCTAAAACACTGTGAATACTCAGTACATCAGCTGTGCAGCTTGAAGAAAGTAAAGTAAGGACAAAAGGAGTAAGCAGTTTTTCTGTGCTGCCAGAGCAAACAAAGACATCTAGACTATGTGAACATAAGAAGCTTTCAGCTGAAATTAAATAAATGGACTCACTTATACGGCACCTTTTCACTGACAACAGCCCCAAAGCCATCAGCCAACACCCATTCAAACGCCATTGGAGGCTGCAGCCGTGCAAGGCACTGTCACTCCAATGGGGGCAGTTTGGGGTTCAGTGTCTTGCCCAAGGACACTTCAGCATGTAGGTAGGCAGAGATGGGACTCAAACCCGCAACCTTCCGATTGGGAGATGACTGCTCTATCAAACGAGCTATGCCGCCCCATAATTAAAATAAGTTAAAAACTTTTGTTGGGTCCTGCTTGCCTCTTAGGCCCTGTTTACGGGACAACGAATTCGAGTGTATCCGCAAAACTTTCTTCACTTTTGGGGGGTCCGTTTATACGGCACCAGTGTGTGTATCCACTGTATCCGCAAAGTTTTTAATCCAGCTCCCAAGGTGGAAAGATTCTTTCACGAGACTAATGGAGGCTACAGAGCCTGTTACTGCGCTAGCACATCTCTCCCCCTCCCTCCTGCTCATCCAGTTGTAAACAAACATGGCGGCCGCGTAGTGGTACGACTCGCGGTCCGTATTCTAGTTTCATCGTCCAGATCAGTCGTTCAATAGTTGAGACTCTCCCCTGATAGCATCCGATGTATCATCAGTCATCATGCGAATGTCGGGTGCTCTTCATTTTCCTCACGTTTATAGTGTATTGTTCTCTGCACACACGTCTGTGTAGTTTCATAACAAAATCAAGCAACAGCGCCCTCCAGTGGCCCGGCAGACTAACTACATCGTTGTCTCTGTGTCCGCTGCTGCAGTGTAAACGCCCCCACTTTCTTTTGCGGATTAGGTGTTGTCACGTGAAACGTTGTCGTGTAAACAGGGCCTTAGTTAAGTGCCCCTGGATAATAAGAAATAAAACTAAATACTAGTGATTGATTATTAAAACTATTAGTTTATGAATATACTGAACATAAATATGTATCTCTATGAGACCTGCGGTTGTAAATCAGTTTTTTTTCTTTTTCTCGTATTCAAAATAAAACTTGCCTTCTAAAAAACTTTTAGTTTCATCAATGCTTACTTCATTTCAGAAATCAAAGATATCAGCGAATTTTATTTTATTCATTTTTCTACTTGTGTTGATTTGGCATCATGCTCCAACCAGCCAGGTTGATTTCAGCACCAGTGCAAACCTGATCAGATACTAATTAGTGTTTGTTTCTTCTTGCCAGCAGTCAATCAAATCTGAGGGAGCAACATCTGCTCATATATATTTCAGTACGCACAAACACATATACACACTTTGTGTATACATCATCTGCACATACACCTGCATCACATTATCAGACAACTTAGCAACATTGTATTCAAATAAAGTGTTAACACATGTACATATATGTCATTTGCTGAGGATGTCTCTAAATAGATAGAATTGTTCTTGTTGTGAGAGGTGGCTGTATAAAGGAGTTGAGTAGCTTTTATCATTGTGCCGAGAAGAATGGAAGATTACTCGCAGAGTCTTCCTTCTTATTGTCCCCTGTGTTATTTAAATCTCTGCACAAAAGCAAGTGGTTCGCCTGCAGCTCCGAGTACAGGTGTGTGAGGTTTCTACTGCAGCTGTTGGAAGAAATTGGACATGGTTTTTGTTAAGCCTAACTTGTAGGAGTTGTTCCAGACGCACTCTCTTCATCACAAAGGGAAAAACATTAAACAGTGCCGGGAATCAAGCGTCAGAACAGAAAGGATGCGCTCTGGCCATCGTGGCGAGTTGCTGCATCATTGCAAATACATCTTCACAGATTTCTTGTGGGCGGTTTATGTAATTTGTTACTCGACACCAGGATATTCAGCACAGCAGTGTATATATCTCCATGCTGTGAGGATTGCATTGGTGATATTCCTTGGAACAGCAGACAATCAGTAAAGATTTACCAACAATTTTGGCCCCTACTTCTTATTTACTCTGCCTCCATCCTTATGTTTAGGACTCCAAACATTGCATTTTTGTTGTTAAACACCATGTTTTAAGTCCCCCAGAGCTTCATTTAAATTGGTGGTCAACATTCAGATTGATGAGATTTATATTTCCTCTGTTGGAAGATTGTTTTCTGTTTCATCTGTAGCTCAGCCTCTCAGTGCAGTGCTTTTAGAAGTCCCAGAAAACCCCTGGGAGTAAGTGTCTTTGTTTAATGGGACCTCATGAAGAATAAGTAGCCTGGTGCAAGCTTTTCCCCCACAAACACTTTAACAATGGAAGACCTGGGTGATACCACCAACACTGTAGGGGAGGGAGAAAGAGGAATAGCTGCCAAGAATTCACTGAAGGAAGACGTGAGCATGAGAAAGTTCCTCCCCTGTCACCAGCGACTCTTTGGCCCTCTCTCGCTAGATTGCTATTCTGAAATTCACTTGACTTTTAATGGAGCTGCACCTCAATTTCTGAAGGAAAATAAAAATTTTATGAAACAATGTGCTACCATTTTGAGAAGATCGTTGTAGGATTTCGTGAAATGTGTCGTGCAGGTTGAGTTGGTCAGACCATCAGATCTCGTCTGGGGCATTGAAATTCATTTTGATTGAACAGCCTGCATCAGATCAATGATAAAATTATGGATAACAATTTGTCACATATATGTACATTGAGATCATTTTCAGGCAACAAGCATACAACAGTGAAAAAATCCTTATCATATATTTAATTTGAAGTGGATGGCAATGAAAAACAAAAGAGGACACCCCTTTTTAGCTCTTGACTAATGGAATACCATATCAATTATTAAACATATGTATACACTATACACTGTATAATACAATATTGCTATACATTCCATTACAATTATACATATCTTATATGTACATGTAGCACACTACATATAGATATGTTTACACAATCAAATACACACTTATATCAACATAGACAGACATACATACACCAATTTTAATATGATATAAATTTATAATTTCCTTTAGTTGTACTGGCACATTGCTTCAATCATTTACTTAAAGGGTGACATTATCCAGCTTTTCAACACTTTATCATGGGTCTCATTGGTCCAAAAATGTTGTATTCAAAGTTTATTGGCTAAACCCCAGATGACACTATATAGGGTTTGATTTCTGATTGGCTCGTTGGAGCAACACACTTTCTAAAAACTGAAACAAGCCAGGGAGAGAGAGGACAGACTTTCTTCACTTCTGGGGCGTCACTCCAGGTATGGGGACGATTTTTACTGTTAGAAAACCATTAGAAAATGAATTCTGCATAATATGGACCCTTTAAAATGGCCTGTATGTGTGAATGTGAGTGTGTGTGATTGTCCATCCCTCTGTTTGTCCTTTTAACGATAGATGAGCACAAAAAGCATTTGATGGAGGCTCCTATCTCTTCAAATGTGTTTGCAGGCACAAAGTTACTCTTCTCATTTTCCACAATGAAGTAATCCATACTGATTCTGACTCCTTTAACTTTTTTCTTAACTCTTTTGCTCTGTGCTAAGATTATGACGAACTCAGCGCTGTGGTCCACAATTACTAGCTGAATTGCCAACAAAACACAAAATACAATCACTTGAATGATCTAGAGGAAGATCTGTTGAAAACCTAACAGGCTGATCGATCTTTAGTAATATATCTAAAGAAATTGAGCAGAATTGAGTGTAAATTTTGGCTCCCTCCTCCACAGTAGGTGTAGTGGGGGATTTCCCTCTGTGTGTGTGTGTGTGTGTGTGTGTGTGTTGTAGTTTCTTGTCTGATGGTGAGAATGCAACCATAGATATGTTGGAGGTTATACCGAAAAGACCTTTCAATTTGCGGAGGATCAATCTACCTGTCATCGTGACATCGCAGATTAGTGCTGTCTGCCTGAAGTAAGCATCAAGCTGACTGTTAAAGCACCTGCATAAGACCTAGGAAACTCGATTCTTCTACCCACACAATAATTGCCGCCTGCACAAATAAATTATTTTAGTGGAAGTAAAGGTCAAGCGTAATCTGAGGAAATAATTTTCTTCATGATTCTCCCACAATACTTCTCTCAGTGAGTGGATGACTTTATTTCTCAGACACCACACATGAGCAAATATTGCTCAGTAATAGAGTGATAGGACGAATGTGATTGCGTCATGCTGCCATAGAAATATGGTTATTTTCATTACTATAAATCAACTGGAGACAAGTGTCCTTGTTCTGAAGTGTTTTACATCATCGTTGGGGTAGATAGATAAATAAATAAATCCAGTTAAAGTAATATGTAATCAGCTTGAGGGCTTTATATCTCTTGGAGTGCTTTTAAAAGGACTAATTGTGTGACAAAACAATTTGTATGAAGGAAATACTTTCATTAAAACAAGAAAGGGATTGTTTATTGTACCTGCGACACAAACCTTTTACATGCACGCTTTTTTTTCTTGCAAAAGTGGAAAACAATCCATAGTGATTAATTTGATTTCAGGATTTTGCTCACTTGTCTCACAAATATCTGCCAGTGTAAAACAAAAGAGATGACAAAAATTACAGTCAAGGTTTTTTTCACACTTGAAAGCAAATACATTTTGTAACCCTGGTGGGTCACTTTCATTTCACTATTGCGCCATGATGGCAGTGAGGTCAATACAGAAAGAGCTTGGGGCCATGAAAACAGTATTGAGAGAACAAAATCACTCCAGTGTAGGAAATCTGACTCCGGCCCTGCAGCACAGAAGCCATTTTGCCTGGAAACAAAAGAGTGTTGCTGGGGTTTTCGCAAGCATTCATTAAAATTGGTATTTGGCATGATTAATGATACTTGCAATTTGCAGGGAGAAGCAGCAGCTCTATTGAGACTTGAGCAGGAGGACTGGAGGCTCTGGGTAAAGGGGTGTGTGGTCCTCACTGCTCTCTGTGGAGCCTCACTGGCTCAGTCATGTTATGTGACGCTGCAGTGTCTCTCTGGGATCAACTCTGAAAGACAATGACTTGATTTCCTCGACGAGCAGTCTCTTAATTTTTTTCTTATTTTGTCATTGGCCTGATCATTATTTCCTCATTTTGCATTCGTTTCATCAGAGATAATTTATCTCTGCCTGCTTTAATGAAGTGATAATTCCATGATAATTAACGTAATCCTGCACCAAAGCAAATTTGCCTAATGACTGTTGTTTTGATAGTGAGAGTCGGTGCATGGGAGAATGTCCACACAGGGAGGAATTGAGGCTCCGTGCCAGGCAGAGAAAACGGGACAGAGCCGAGCCAGGAGCCAAAGGACGGGGTAAAGTACCAGAGAATTATACTTTCTGACTTCGACTTTCTGCTTCAGGTTGAAAGGACCACAGCAATTTTCATTCAGCGGATCAAATAATAAGGCGCTAATAGGTCAGCCCGGTGAGAGAAAAGCCTATTTGGTCTGTCCTCTGACGACTGACTACAAATATGACTGCATTGTACATGATGAGCCTGGTGTGGGAGGGCCTGAGCTCTGGTGTTGTCCTTGACATTTAATTTGTTCAGAGGTCCCAACTTTGACATTTCTTTTGTTTGACATTTGAAGGACTTACACATCGGAAAAGTTTAACCTTTTTCAAATTCTTCTTTAAGCAGCCATAAATACTCCTGTTTTCTCCCAAATCAATATATTAGCTATGGATGAGGTGTCAAATCGTGATTATGAGATTAACGTATGCCTGTGAGAAATCATGCACATTAACAATGCAGCCTAGATTGTTCAGATGTTAGTAATGGCAGCTGGTGGAGAGCTTGCAGTTGTTAATCAAACTTTATTGCAGAATAGATATTGTAGGTATTTTTAAAAACATTTATTGGTGATTTTAAAGGAGCCATATTATCAAGCTTTTCAACACTTTCCCGTAGGTCTCATTGGTCCAAAAATGTTGTATTCAAAGTTTGTTTCCCCAAATCCAGCTTTTTCTTGATTTCTCTCCATTTGAATATTGGATCATAGGAGCTACATTCAGAATCTGCTGTGTCTGTGTGAGCTGGACTGGCTCTGCCCACACATGCCCAACTTAGGAAGAGGAGGAAGTACTTCCTCTCGTGGTGCCATGTGCCACAGCAGAGCTGCCTAATTGTGGCAGGAGTCAAAGGGAGAGCCTACCTTGATTGGGATTGGTTTAACCTCTGATGACACTATATACGGTTTGATTTCTGATTGGCTGGTTGCAGCAACACACTTTTTAAAAACTGAAACAAGCCAGGGTGAGAGAGGACAGACTTTCTTCACTTCTGGGGCTTCATTCCAGGTATGGGGACGATTATTACTACAAATTATTATTACAAATGTGTTTGCAGGCACTTAAAAGTTACTCTCCACATCTTGAACAACGAAGTTCATGTAAGTAATCCATGCTGATTCTTATTTATCAACAATTTCGAACCTAAAACAGATTGTTTTAGCATTTATTGCATTGTTTTACTTGATTTTGGTTGATGTGGGAAGAAAATATGCTTGAAAATGTAAATAAGATGTGTTGCTTATAGGAATGCCCATTTGAAAAGTCAAGAATAATCAAATTTTTACTCGACTGGGACTTTAACGTGTTGAATTAGAGTAATTAATTTCAGAAAGAATGCGTTGAAAACTATTAAAATCAAATTGCACATTATATTTACACATTTGTCAGTGCACCCAATATTGTAATAATGGCCAATAACATAATAACTGCCAGTAATGTAGTAATTTTGCCCATTTTGAATGTAATGAATCCACTAATGTAATAATTTTCCAACAGTGTAATGAAATAGCAAAACAGTTTTTACAACCATACATGAGAGAGATTGCTATCTTGGATGTATCCTCAATGAATATGAAGACTATACCTATTTTTGATAAGCAGACTACAAAAACCACGTAAACAATATGCAGTTGTATATGTTTTGTTACAATAGTAGCTGCAATCATTACATTTCGAAAGAGGTTTTCAAAATGCTACTCTTTTATGTAATATTTTTTAAATGGCAATATCATTACGGCAATGACTCAAATATCCTGTTGGTGAGATATTACATTATTGACAGGTCTTATGTTGTCAGCCATTATTACATTACTGGTTGTTCCAACCTTAAGGAGCCTAAAGCTTGGACTGCATCAAGTTAAATGAGATGAGATGTTGATTGTTGTTGACTTTGTTTGCACTGAGCCAGGACGTTGCTTCGGTAGAGGGGCTGGAGGTGTTGTGAGGGGTGGAGAATGTGCTGGGAGTCAGTCGCTAAACGGCCTTGTTGTTTTGTTACAGTCAACAGTCAACCAAAATAAACAATTTTGTTTACTTTAATATAGTGGCAGGCAATACCTCATCGTTTTTTTCCAGCATGTCCTGGTAAACACTACAACACCGCTACACCAGATACATCAGACCTTCAACCCCGAAAGGAAAGTGGCTAAGAACAGTCGCAGACTCACTGGTGTGGTGCTTGAAACAGATGGGAGTGCTTGGATTAACTTGGTGGGGCTAAAGTTTCAATTAAAAAAAACTAAACAAAAACTGCAATGAATATACAGATAAAAGAGAAAAATATGGCAATAAAGAATTAGCATATCACAGAAACTATTATTGGATTTCTTGAATCACCTCAACATGTAGTCACACTCGTGGACACCCAAGCTAAAGTTAAGATTATTACCAGTGTAATATTTAAACCACAAACCATTGCAAATACATGAAGTATAAATAAAAAAATGAATAAATAAATAAATAAATAAATGTAATTTTGTGCACACAGTGAGTCAATTTATCGATTAGAAAATATGGTTCAAAATCAGTTCAGAAAGAAAAATGTTGCTTTTTCTATCAAATACTGAGATGCTATTAATTAAACACAAACCTCCGAAGTAATTCGATAAAGTGGATTCTTTAGGCACAGCTTAGTTTTAAGAGTGATTGTTGGAAATTACAGCAGATTTCTTGATTCCATACATTGATTAGCAATTTAATATTTGTTTTCAACAATACATAAGCTACTATGTGAGCAGAGAGCTCATAATGATAATGCATACATCTCATTACAGTGTTTACAGGGAAGGACAGAGCGTGTATGAATTCAATTTACATTCACAAGCACAAATATTTGCTGTGAGAAAAAACAAAACAACGGTCAGTGAAAGTGACAGAAATGTAATATTCTGACCTGCACAAAACAGACTGTATTATTCTTTCTGCAGAGTGAATACAAAGCAAAGGCACACAGACAGGTCTGGATTAATGGCTCCAAAGTGAAGGTGGAGCTGGAATATCCAGCTGGTTTGATCTATCCGCTGGCTCGCCCTGGATGTGGGGACAACTGGCAGCCAACAAATCACCACTGTGTTTGTGTGTTTTACATGATGAAGCGTATGGAGGGAGCGTTAAATTATTCCCGCCTTATGTGATAAACTGACATGTGTGAGGCCCACTTCACCTGTCTGGGCACGTATCGACAGGCATTTTACCTGATCAAAAAAAGAAGAAGAAGAAAAAAAGGAATTCTCTGAGACAAAATCATGACAATTAGCCGTGATGATATTTAATGAACTTAATCTTTAGAGAAATCCTGGGATGTGCCATGGTGATCAACACATCTGATTACAGTGTGATGCCAGAGTGACGTTAGAGTATTTATTATAAGCATAAAGGTGCAAAATACTGACATTTTTCTCAAGTGTAGAGATAAAAGTGAAATTCATGTTCTCTCTGGTTACTAGGCTTCCCCTACATCCAGAGATATATTGTATATATATCTATATCTCTATTGGAGTACCTGACCCCTCAGGTCAGGTGACGTGGATCATTTCTTTAAGATAACCCACCTGTGGACGTGGCTGACCGCCTATTTAACCCTCTTCAGCCACCTCCCCAGTGATTTTTCTGATTCCACTGGGGCAGCGTGGCGTGTGTTGCTGAGTTTCTAAGACAAGGGGCATTGACAGCAAACACAGTGTGTGCCGCTTCCCTTTACAGGTGGGAGAGAGAGCGATCGTCTCTCGTGGTGGCTGTGTTATGGCTGTCTTCACCGTCTAAATATCTTTGCCGTCGCATTCTCTGTGTTAGCATAGAGCCTCTGTGGAGAGGCTTCTGTGTGGGGAAGGACCCTTGAGTTCCCCACACAGATCGGGCATTGGGAAAAGGCTCCGTGAGTTTGCTGACGGTCCATGGTGGCAATAAGCCAGTGTTGAGCGTGCTGTCTCCGTGTGGAGACGTCGCACGTGAAGGACTCAGGGCTCTCTTCTCTGTCTGCTGGGGCGTTGAGAAGTGGCTCACAAGTGCTTATTTCCACTCCGTTTCGTCCGACTTCCTATAAAGTTCGAGAGAGAGAGAGCGTGCGCTCCCAGGTTCGGGAGCACTTTGCACGGGATTCTCGCGAGAATTGGGGCTAACCCTTAGTAAAAAAAATTATAATAATAGAAAAAACAACAAGGAATAAATTCATGGCGTCCATGGTTAATTGCTGTGTGGTGTGCAGAGCTCAGCTGCCCATTGAAGATGGACACGATGTGTGTGTGCGATGTCTGGGGGAGGAACATGCAGCAACAGCTGTGGCCAGTCCATCTTTTTTTATGGATTGTTCAATTTTGCCGATGCGATCCCTAGAAGCTCTGCTCTGTGTTTTTAGAGCTAAGCGTAGAAGTGTGGTTGCATCACTTACTGTTCCTCGACAGACTAAGCGCCTTAGGATAGGAGAATTGGGGGGTGGCTCTGCTGTGGATTCCCACCCAAACTCTCCTTTCAGACCTGGTGTCAGTTGTAGGGTTGAGGACCTCAACACTGACAACCAAGAAGATATTGATGAGGAGATTGATGTCTTAGGCATGTCTGAAGATGGTGAGCTCGAGGGGATGGCTGAGGAGGGCGATCAGGCCAAGGAGACTAAACACCAGCAATTTAGGGGTCTAGTTCAGAGAACTTCTCAGGCCTTAGGACTTGGACTGGTAACAGCCCAAATCCCTTCTCCCTCACGCTTTGACTACGGGGAAGATACCACCGAGGAGGATAGGCCATTCAGGGTACCCCTCCTTCCTGATGTAGAGGACCTGATGCAGAGGGCATTTCAGAATCCCACTGATAAGCTTGTCTATTCAGCTACGGCCAGACAAATGTCTGCCATGCAGGATAAGGACAAGGTGGGCTGTGATTCTTTCACTCAGCTGGATCAATCTGTATCTGCCCTCCTGTTTCCGGCCAGCTCTGTGTTAGGGCCGGCTACTCCATCAGGTGAATGCAAAATGCTGGATGCATTGCTGGCAAAACTGCATCGGACAATAGCAGTTCAGACACAGCTGTCAAAAACAGCATCAATTCTGACTCTGTACCAGTGGAGGTTGGCACATCTCCTAAACTTTGAAGCGGATGCCCGCCTTATTTCCGAGATGCAGCTAGTTTCATCTACGTTGACAGCATTGATGAGGGAACAGGCAGTGGTTGCTGTGAAGAGCCTGTCATCGCTCTGGGTCACCAGACGCCAACTATATTTGTCCAGATCAAAGCTTCAGCCCCGAGGACAAAGGTGCTCTCCTGAAATTGCCTGTTGTACCGACAGCTATGTTTGGCCCTGGTGCCACGACTCTGCTGCAGCAGGCACAGGAAGCCCGCCGCTGTGCTGAGGTTTCCAGTGCACTGACCCCCAGGCCTAGGGCCAGGTGGTCAGCTCAGACCAGCGATGAAAGGGCGGAAGCTCCCATACTGCCACAAAGGTCAGGCTGGGGTCCTGCTGACCTAAGAGCTACACTCGAGACACGCCCGGGGCGCGCAGGTGTCTCTGGGGGAGCAGCTAAGGGCAAATCTGGCAAAGACAGGGGCAAGCCAAAGCCCCCGTCTTTTTCCTGACATCAGGTCATACCCGATCTGCTTCCAGCGGAGGGTACCAATGGAGGAGACGAGGTTGGTCCTGGTGGCCCCATATTGGCCACACATGACCTGGTTCTCGGACATCCCGCCATTACTAGACGGGACTCCATGGGAGCTCCCAGTATGCCGGGACCTACTGTCTCAAGCACAGGAAACTCTGATTTATCCCTTACCTCAGGGCCTCCGGTTGTGGGTATGGCCTCTGAGGGGTCAGAGTTCCCAGCAATTTGGCTCTCCCACTCGGTGATTCACATGATGCAGGAGGCTCGTGCACCATCCACAAGAGCACTTTACGCACACCGATGGAAAGTCTTTGTGACTTGGTGTGGGGAGCACACTATTGACCCGATAACTTTGTCAGCCCCAGCTATCCTCCAGTTCTTCCAAGGGCTACTGGATGGTGGGAGGTTGCCCTCCACTCTCCCTCAGAGTGGAGGGCATGGTTGCGGCTTGGGTAGAACAGTACCAGTTACCTGAGGAAACAGGCAAACTGATTTCCCAGTTTCTTAAGGGTGCTAGGATATGTGCTGGCATGCGCTCAAGACCGTTATTCCTGCCCTGGGCCCCTGGAGCTGGTTTTGAAGGCCCTTGAAGGGCCTCCGTTTGAGCCATTAGAGTCTGTGGACTTAAAGTGGTTGTCATTTAAGTCTGCCCTTCTTTTGGTGTTGGCAACAGCAAAGAGGGTAGGGGAGCGTCATGCTCTCTCAGTGCATAAGCACCTATGCAGGTTTTTGCCGGAGGATGCGGATGTGGTCCTGCGTCCAAACCCAGCATTCCTTCTTATGGTTTTGTCTGCCTCTCGACCGAATGTGGACACGGTTATACAGTCCCTTTATACTACATCTACGGAAGGTGAAGAGCCTAGGCATTCGCTTGTGTGCCCGGTCAGGGCACTCAGGGTATATTTGCAGAGGACAAGGGTTCATAGGCAGCTTTTTGTCTGTTTTAGGCCAGACCTCCTGGGTCAGCCACTGTCAAAAGCCCATCCCTCCCACTGGATTGTAGGGACTATTCAACAGGTGTATACAGAGCAGGGGTGCCCTTTCCCGACAGGAATTCGGGCACACTCCACTCGGGGAATGGCAACGTCCTGGGCATTGTGGCATGGCGCATCTCTCAGTGAAATTTGTGCAGCAGCCACCTGGTCTGCCCCTTCCACGTTTACTAGGTTCTATCAGTTTAATGTGGCTGCAAGCACATCGTTCGATGAGCGGGTGCTGGGTGCAGCCCAGCAGTAGTTATACATTTTCCCTGCCAGCCAGCCTTGGGTAGGCCGGTTGAGTGGCTTCCTCACATTCTTGTTAGGCCCTAGCGACTTGCAGGGCCAACTCGCCCTTGGTAGCGTCTGTCACCAGGGTTCAGGCAGTAGCATCTTGTGTCCTGCAGAGCTGGCAAGCCTTCGGTAATATGTAGTGTATATAGTTTTTGACACACGTGGTTTTTGTAGGGCACTTGGTGGCAGGGACGTCTCATTCGAAGCTCACATATCTCAGCGGGGGATGGTGCTGCTCTATCCGATCGCGGTGTGTCTTACAGATCTACAATAGAGATATATATATATATATACAATATATCTCTTGGTGGAGGGGAAGCCTAGTAACAATAGAGAATGTATGGTTACGTTTATAACCTTGGTTCTCTGAGTGGAGAGGCTTCCCGCCACCCTGAGGCCACTCTGGGATTCGTTCCATCAGTTAATATCACTGGGGAGGTGGCTGACGCGGGTTAAATAGGCGGGCAGCCACGTCGACAGGTGGGTTGTCTTAAAGAAATTATCCACGTCACCTGACCTGAGGGTTCAGGTACTCCAATAGAGATATATATATATATATATATATATATATATATACAATATATCTCTGGGTGAAGGGGAAGCCTCTCCACTCGGAGAACCAAGGTTGCAAACGTAACCATACGTTATTCATCTTAAGAAAAGAAAGAAGAAGTTATTGAAACTGAAATGTAAAGTAAACATGTTTAGCTTCATTTAAACATATCGATTTTAAAGGGACTTTTACCTGTTTTAAGTGATCGAGGTCAAACATTTGATTGCACATATTATTACATGCGTGCTATAACTTGTGCCACTGTAACTCTATGTTAGTCTGGATTCACCATAATAAGCATTAGTAATTCAATTTGTATCATAGTTTTGAGTGACAAATGGAATTAATTTCTAAATTAAATGGAAGGAAAAAAGTAATATCCTGTCTGGACTTCATATAAAACAACTGGAAACAGATACAATAAGTCTTGGCATTCATCAAATATTAATGTAACTTGATGACTCTTGAAAGTGTCAATGTCTGCACCATATTAGTTTGTCTTTCTTTTATTCTCACCCTGAACAGTGATTCATAGAGGTTTAAAAAACAACCCAGTTTGGAGACTGTAGGACCAGAGTGCTGCTTATTATCTTTAAATGTAGAGTTAAATCAAAAGTCACTAGATGAAAAAAAAAAAAAAAAGCTTGACTGCCAATTGATTAAAGAAAAAATCGACTTACATACTGTAACAGTAAAAATATTTTCTTTGTCAAATAAATGTATGTGCATAAGACTTCGTTGTAATATTGTGCACACAATATATGGATTAAATTACTTCCAATTTAGATTATACATTGTCAATACATGCATACAAAGGTTTTTCTTTTTGCAAAGATAAATATTTAAATTGCTCATGTTTTCTGAGAGATAACTACACTACAGCTTAATTTTCTGTGCTTTCAAGGTCTCCATAAGATTTCCACATTGGTGACAACACTTCCTCTTTCAAACTGAACATTTGCGCCTCATCCACGAGGTGACACCGATATTTATTTAGCTCTAATTTACACGGTGACACATGTAAACAGACAGCAGCAGATGGCTTCTCAAGAGGGAACATGAAAATGTTAAAAGAAACTGGCCCTTTTAGGCGTTCACCGCGGTGCTGCATGAGAAAAGCAGCTGATGAGATATGATTCCGAATTCATTATGGCATTTGTTAAGTATGAGGGGTAAAAAAAAACTAAACAAAACATCCAGCATGAATATATTTACATGTAGATGTTGAGATACTTTGTTAAACTTTGTCTTATGTTAAATTTCCTTTGACTTAACACCAAAGGATCTGTGCTTCTGTAAGAGGAATTATTAATTCATTTATTATTTGATTTTGGACTGTGTAAAAGTGGTGCATTGTGTTCAGCAAAAACATTTGTTCTGAACTAGACATCAAATCCTTGGCCCATGAAAACACTCTTCAGAAAGTCACATGACTCCCCTCTTTGTTGAAAATAGATGACAGCAGTCACAACAAATACAATGTGCAAACTGTATTTTGTATTTATTTTTCGCTCCGGTATTATATTTGAGAGCAATCATCCCCTTTCAAGACTGTTCTCAAGAAACTGTGACAATCATGCTGTTATGTTATTATCCACGCGCTGTGGAGCTAACAAATGTTATTTTGCTCATTGTTACTTTCTGGTCACTGGTCCTTTCAAATCTTTACGAATCTTTTGATGTTGTTCTAGAAAGAAGAAAAAAAAAGATGGTTTACAATTACACAGTGCTGCCTGACACAAACACAATTGATGTGTTTTTGATGATATAATTACTTTAGTTTGGAAATTTAAACTTCAAAACATCAGCACACTTGAGCAAAGAGTTGTTGTTTTTGTTTTTTTTATCAGAAGTTTACATAGCTGGGGGTTCTTTCTGTGTGGAGCTTGCATGTTATTCCTAAGTGTATGTGAGTTTTCTCGGATTTTGAGATTACCTCGTCACTCGAAATTGCTCCCAGGGATGGGCTGGTGACCTCTTCATGGTTCTCCAGTCCTCACTCAGACGGAATTCGATAAAGCACCAAAGAAAATGGATGCATTTTCAATTAAACTCTGCAGGAGGTTACATGCACTGATTTGTAATTCGTCAGAAACAAGAAAGAACTGAATTCATAAATTTGAAATTATTTTGAGATGAAGGCATTGAAATCAGCATAAAGAAACTTCCTCCGAGTAATTCAACAATGATGTGCAACAAAGAATTGTGACACATCAACAAACTGTTGTTTGACGAGTAAAAAAGGACTTTGAGGCAATATCTGCATAATTAAAACGGACACAGGAGGAAAATCTATTGCTTGCACTTCATCTCGTTTGCTGAGGAAACATAATGGACGGTCTGTCAGACCGTAAAGTCCAGCTGTGGAAGGCTGTGCTGCAGACAATGCTGGAGAAACAGGGTGGTCGCTCATTAAAAACCTCCAATTTGCTGAGAGAAGAATGACAACGGACCGCGTGGAGGACCTGCACACCCATTCACAGCAGTGTGAGAGTTTGTGTGTGGGCGTAACAATTAGGGAGACTTGTTGGATTCCTCTCTTCAAAGCACCTAAATAATTTAACCATCGGGGGTCATATCCGATTAACCAGTGTGACATCGGGGCGATATCGTGGCAGTGTTTAAAGAGCTGCAAATTATTGGGGAAGCTAAAGAGGAACAGTGTGGAGCAACATGATGCAGCACTTTGTCCAACAGTGAAAGCGTGTCGCCGTTATAACGACAAGTATCGAATGCTCTCACTCACAACCAAGGTGGAAGCGGCATAAATTGGCTCTGCTGATTCTTTAACTGCTTCTATCAAACTAGATTAGGAAGGTGAGCCGGAAGATGGACCCCCGATAGTTAATTGAAGTTTTATTAATGCTGCTGAATTTCAACTGGAAAAAGAGCCCATATGACCGAAGGGCTAGCGGGGAGCTTTCCACATCCCAGTGTTTTAAACCAATTATATGTATTTTCCAGTGTCTTTATCCCTACACTGTGAGCAAAGAAAGCAATTTTATTTGACCTTGAACGTCCCTCTGTGGTTGTCTGCTTTGAGGATTTAGAGTCGCTCCCTCGTGAGAGTTTCTATGTATTCTATGATTAATAATTCATCAGCTCATTGCTAACAGATAGCAGTCTGTTGGGGGGGTTGGGGTCGGCTGACACTTTAGTAGTTTGGGGCAGTCTCTTCACTCAACCTTAATGAGGTGTTTATATTTAATTATGTAACAATGCTGCACATATTCAACATTGACTTTGCTCTTTTCTCAGTTGGAATCATTCTCAACAATGCATCTCCGAGCAGTTCTGACTTTTCAAAAAGAGGAGTAACGCTGCTCTTTGACTGCCTGTGTGCACTATATGAGATTATCCTTAGCTTTGAAGAATAAATCTGTGAATTTGACACTTTGCTTAATGATTAGTGAAAAGCAGTCTTAAATCCCACCTGAAGTAATTTACCCTCATGCACGATTCAGCTTGTAAAAAGGCTTCAGAACCACAGCTTCTCTTTCTGATGTAGGCAACAACTGTATGTTTTAATTTGAGTGCAGAAGCAGAAAGTCAGCACAGCGTGAGCTGGAATAATGCTGGACAGCTTGACAGAAAGGAACCCACTCGTGTTTTGGAAAAGATGCCTGTTCGCTCTCTGTTGTAGAATTATTTGAGAGGGTTGACGCAGTTAAATTAGGATTACAAGGTAAGTACACCATCCAAAAAAAGTGACTATGTTTCATGTTTCCAAAGGGGAAAAAAAACAACCTGTTTTTAATGTAGACTCAGGGCTTGTCCAAACAAGAACGTCTTTTCATGTAACCACATAGTTCTTGGCCAATCATCCACATGACGTGGTGTTCTAAGGGCCTGAGAACATTTTCTTTTTTTAAAACGATTTCCTGTGTTGGATAATTCTGACACGCAGCCTTGGCTTTGAGTTGTGGATGGGCAAGACGCATATTTGCTGAAAATGATGTCGCCCCACCTCTCGACCAAATAACCCAGCGACGCTCTCTGCATTCTCACTCAACAACAAATACAATGGTGGACAACATGCTTCAGGTCCTGCTGAAGAAGCTACTGATGCCAGTCGGTATAATAAGGCCATGTGTTGGATGTAAAACCAACCAACAGCTCCAACTCATAGCCTGGCATGCGAACAGCATCATTTTCAACGTTTCATTGCCATGTAGTGAAACCTTTCAAAAATGAAATCGTAAAAACGTCATGTAAACATGTCATAGAAGAGTTGGCCTAGAGGTTCGTGAAGTGGATTTAGGATTGGAAGTGTGCAAGTTTGAATCCCACTGCTGACAGCTCATCACTATTGGTCCCTTGCATGTATTGTTCATGTTAACTACGAATGAGATGGTTAAATGCAGACAGGCAAGTATTATTCCCCAATGGCATTAATAAAGTGCGCTTTTATTTATTGTCTTTTTAAAAAACAAAATTTAAACAAAGCAACATTTATTTTTTTGCTTCTAATCTCAGCACTGCCCCCGTGATTCTCGGTGGTAATGCAACATTTGCTTCAAGGGTTCCATCCATCCATCCATCCATCCATCCATCTATCCATCTATCCATCTATCCATCTATCCATTTTCTTCCGCTTATCCGTTTCCGGGTCACGGGGGTGACAGTCTGAGCACCGTCACCCAGATCACATTGCACCTGATTAAGAACCTTCCTGCAGGTGGTGAGCCCACGGGAAGGTGGTGCCCGGCGTGGGACACAAACCCACTACCCTGAGATTGTGAGTCTCATGCTCTACCAACTGAGCTAGCCGGGGGACTTCAAGGGTTCCATGTTAGAAAAATTTTACATCACAAAGATGTGGCTTCAAATTTAGTATGAAATCATCTTTTCTCACAATGTCAAATGTCATTTTTGTTTCACAAGTCAGTCCAAGATCTGAGCCTTTGCTTCAAATATGTGCGAATATATCCCAAAGTTGGTTTTTTGTTTTTGTTTTTTTTAGTGTGTTAAGATTCTTTTCTCGATGTGTGATCCAATCCATGCCCTCCAAGCAGCTTCATCATCAGGAGAAAGAACGCATGATGCTGCTGTGCCGGGCTGTTTACTCACATCCGTGGATGAATTGACACGTCTGCTTCCTGGTGTTACTGGTGTCAAGTAAATTGAAAACGGGCTGTGGTAGCTGTCATAAATGTTACTGTGGCGGTTATAGACACTATTTACAGTCTTCCCAGATCAAGGTTTTGCCTCTGCAGCTGCCCATGCACACTCAGTTTTGTCAATTTACCTCACTGCACCAGTGGCTTCCATGAATATATATCTGCACTCTTTATTTCTTTTTTGTAGGGTGTATGTGGCCACTGAGAATAAGAACATGAATCTATATCCAGCATGTTTCAGGCATATATTTGCAAGCGCTTCATAGTTAGGCATTTCTTTCATATGTATCCTGTGCATTTCATTAATGGCGCCTCGTGCCATGATCCCCTGAAGACAGGGAAATAAGGTGTCAGCAGGCCTCTGCAGCACGTTGATCGAGCATGTCTTCCTGCTGGATCCGGACCTTCCCAAACACTCTATTAAGTACACCCAGAAACCAGGGGTAACAGCCTTTTAGACTGACGACCCCCCCTTCTGCTGCCGAAGCTTCCAGTCTGTATGACATTAATATTCATTTTCTTGGTTTTAACGAAGCAGGCAACAAGCATGGGGTGCCCCGGGAGCACCGCGTTTAGCATCAATGGAGATACAGTCAAACAACCAAACACACAGGGAGGAAGTTGGCTGTCTCCTTCCCCTGGGCTCCATATTAATGAGACAATGCCACACTGCAGCCAATTACAGCCACTCCCAGACAGATGCCTTTGGTCTAAGACAACCTCCCACTGTAGACTCAACCCCCTCCTCCTCAGTCACCATTCCTTTACATGAGCATACATACATCATTTTCCCATGACAAAAATCCATTCAGGATATACATTATGCATATTTTGAAGATGAAACAACCACCAGACTAGGCTTACGTGCTAAATCACAAGAAAACATGGCGTTAAGCTTAATGTTGATATCAAAAACCTTCCCCCAACCATTCTTGTTTAGGGTCATGAGAGGGTGGAGCTTTTGCAAGCAAGCATCAAGCAGAAGGCGATGCCCACCAAGTGGAGTCACAACAGTAATACTTGGAAATAATATGTAGAAAGCAAAGCACTTTTAAATATATTTTACAGTACCCAATTCCCTTGACCTGTGGTATTTGAAAACCTGAAGATGTAAAGGGAGAGTATGCTAACCAGAAACACTCCTGTTTGAGTGGCGTCACCTTTCTTGCTGTGAGGCGACTGCACACAGTATACGATTATCATTCATCAAAACCTTCCCAACAGAGAGTTTGGATCATGAGTTTCAATAAAATTGCCATACAACAGCCTCAAACAGTCCTCTATGTGGTCAGTCTGGCAGAACAAAGAGGACTCAAAATAGGATTGCTCTTGAAAGCACCTTAGTATTTAAAAGGCCTTGCCCAACTCGTGTGAGATGGCTCATTAATTGTGCATTACAAAGCCGCGGCAGCGGAAATAAGGTTACCTGCCTGGAATTGCAGCAATATACTTGATGGCACAACTGCATGGCCCTTTGCATAGCCAGACTCACTGTTGACGAGGCTATTGTCAGCACAGTGACATTAAGCCGTCACTGCTGTTTTCCCAATAAAGATGTGTTGAGATTTAGAGTAATGAAAACTGCCTGAGCTCCACAGGGGAAAAAAAAAACAAAGGCTTGAAGGGCTGATTGACTGTAAATTCACCTTAAATGCATTAATACATTGCTGCTATAATAACCAGTACAAATTATCATGTTGCCCAAATGAAAGAAGTTCCTTGACATTGCTTAAATTTTATTTTGATATTCTGAAGCCAAGGTTGAACTAAATATCACTCAAAACAAATATAAATCATTGGAAGGGTGACATATAATTTCAGCGCTGTAATAGCAAAGATAATGCTTCAGTTTTGCACAGTGGTATAGTGGTCACCACAGCTCCAGCCACGTTTACTTAAAATCGTTTTCAGTCGTTTTTGTTTACAAGTTCTCCCTGCACGTTTCTGAGTTTTCTCTCTTTGGTCCAGTTTCCTCCCACGATCTAATCAGTGAAATTTCAAGCAAAACACTCGTGCAGTCATTTATCTGTGCCGTGTATCTGTTGCATTCTTTAAAACCTTTACTTTTTCTACGAAGGCTGTACTCAAAGATCATGCTCTTCACTTTATATTAGTTATCTTTTCAAAACACTTGGGTCATATGAATAACCTGATAAGATTGAAGGCTGAAGTTCGTAATCTTGCACTTGACATAAACTCCCACAACTATAGAGAAAGACTGACCATTGTTAAGCAAAGAAAACCTTTGCCCCTTGACATCTTGAGCGAATATGGAAATAAAATAGGACTGAATCTGCCACAATTTGGCAGCTGAAATTTGTGTGCAGACAAAGGACTGGTCCATTTTGAGAACTGAAGCAGACAGATACCAATAGGGGCCTGGGGACCTGGAAATCGTTAGGCTTGGCTGGTATTCAGGGTGAACCAGGGCCAGTAGTACGATGCATGGGCCCGATACAACTCAGGGGAGGGAGCGGGAGGGGCATGACTGGAATTAATTTTCTGTGATTGAGGCAATTGCCAAGGTTACTGCAGAGAATCAAACTGAGGAATGTCACAGAAAGTCTTGTTTTCAGAGGCGTAGTATCCTTGGTCACAGCTCAGGAGATGCTAATGATAGCTTTGTCTTGTATCTCTTTGAAAACTCTGGGCAAAAAAAAAAAAAAGCTTTTCCCAAGAGGCAAACCTCTTTCCAAGGTACAGACTATCAGAGTTTTATTTTCAATGGAGATCTAGTCTTCTCAGCTCTCTCAAGTGTTCTTCTTTTTTTTGTAAATTGGGCATTGGGACAATAAATAGATAAGAGCAAGAAAAATGAATCACTTGCGAAGCCAACTCAGAAGACACAAATCAAAGTTGAGTCTTCAATTACAAATCTATAGGTTTCATCCAAATGGGAGCAACAATTGTGTTGTACTAAACAAAACAAATCTGGTTTACTTGATGCATTGGCATTGCAGTTTATGACTCTCGATATACTAGAAGCAAAACAGAATAATTGTAAACAACACCATGGCAACAGTACTTTAAGCCCCATGTAAACGAGAAAGTAAACCCTTTGCAAACCAGCTGTAAACCCTCCGTCAATTGTAAACATATCCCATGAGTTTTTAGGGTTGTTGTTTTTTTTTACCAATGGGATTCTCTCAGCGCCTCATGAGCCAAGTCTTTACAGTTTGCAAACACACAGTAATTGTTGGATGATCTTTATTAAAATTATAAGATGTTCAAAAGAGAAAAAGCTGAGAATGTAGAGGGAAAGTGCATTGCATATTTATAGTGCCAAATAAGTAGCTTTTATTAACACTCAAAGGAATTTAATGGGCTTTAGCATGACATTAGGTCATTCTAATGATGGGGATGTCGTGGACTGCATAACATAGAGAAATGAAATATTGCTCTTCTCCATATACTGTAGTATGTAAACCACGTTAGAAATAGAAAACAGCATTCTACATTACGCAGCATTACACTCAAGGTATCTCCTTCACAATTTTCTGTATTATATTCATCAATGCATTACATTCAATGCTAAAACACTACATTTTGCTGAAAACCAATTGATATCGTTGTCTCTACCTATTACTAATTTACTTAAAGGGGTCATATTTTGCAAAATTCACTTCACAGCAATATGGATCCCCATACCTGGAATGGCGACCCAGAAGTGAAGAAAATCTGTCCCCTCTCTCCCTGGCTTGTTTCAATTTTTAAAAAGTGTGTTCCTCCAATGAGCGAATCATGAATCAAACCCTATATAGTGTCATCAGGGGTTTAGCCAATCCCAGTCAAGGAAGGAACTCCCTTTGGCCCTCTCACAATTCGGTAGCTCTGCTCTGGCACATGGCACCACGAGAGGAAGTTCTTCCTCCTCTTCCGAAGATGGGCATGTGTGGGCGGAGCCAGTCCAGCTCACACAGACACAGCCGATTCTGAATGCAGCTCCTATGGTCCAATATTCAAATGGAGGAAAATCAAGGAAAAGCTGTATTTGGGGCAATAAACTTTGAATACAAGGTTTTTAGACCAACGAGACCCTTGAGAAAATATTGAAACGGTAGCTAATATGACCCCTTTAAATTTCTTCCTAAGAATTGCAGAGTCACGCCAAATGTAAAGTATTTGACTTGATTTCAATATTTGCTTCATTTATAAGGAATTTACATATATTAAAAAGTCTTTAGGATGATTTTCAAATGTGTGTATTTTGGAAATCATGTCACTACAGTAACTAGTGTCCATGACAATGTGAGGCCGCTCTGTCTTCCTTTATAAACTCACACTGTGTAGAGATAGACATAGATTTTGTGTTGAAGGACTGAAAGTTCACTCAGTCAAAAAGTCATTTGCAAAAGTTAATCAAAATAGTTTGACATCCAATTTTGTATCGAATCAGAATTCACAAATTACAGGAGCAGTGAAATGATCAAAACAGTTGGCAGGGACAGTAATAGATACTAAAGAGTTATAAAGCTACATCTATTGCGCTAACTAGACTTCACAATATATCACAGATTTGTAAATTCAACATTCGCAATATACATTTTGCAAAAGACTGACTTAACAATCAAAAAAATCATGCTTCCATGCTTTGGAATGCTGCTGACTTGCATGTCGTTAAGAAAAAAAAAAAAGAAAAGAAAAAAAAAAAGTCTAGTTACTGGTCCAAATCGGGTGAAAGAAGACAACTACTCTTTGAAAGTGCAAATACTAAGGCACATATCTGTTGACATCAAAATCATATTCTCATGCATTTGTGTGTTTATTGTAAGTCATATTGTAAACACAATGCTCAGCAGTGACATTTCATATTGCAGCCCTACTGCAAACCACAATACAAGTTGCTGTAGAGTTCACCTGCCCTATAGGGCAAGTTTGTATTGTCAACTTGTGGCAAGGCATCACTGACCAAATATCCATTTGAGTAGCATTTGGAAAGTGATAAGTGATCTATTTCACATCGTTTTGAGTTTAATAAATACGTGCCCCACATTTCTGCTGTCAGTAAAAATACTGCAGCGAAGAGGCAACCTCTGAAATCACACCATCAGCAACAGGTACTTTCATCAGTTAACACTACTGCCAAGAGTAGCCGCAGTCAGACATCTGCAGGAAAGATAGTGGTAGTGTTGGAGCAGACACATTAGTCCCACCGCCAGCAGCACGGCTATCATCAACGGAAGTAGTGTTTGCTTGGCAGGGCTTGTAAACGACAGCTCTCGCGGGGCAGATAAAGTAAAGATGAGAGCGAGCACAGGAGAGGCCAAGAATCAGGACAAGCCAGGAGAAGAATTGGGTGAACGGCATCTTCATGTGCACCGTGGTGCCGGGAGTTTGGAGCAAACTCATCAGTTTCAGCCAGAACCTCTGCAGTTTAAGGCCTGAGGACTGTCGCAGGAGGAACAATCACTCATCAACAACTGGTGAAAATACTTCCAAACTGAAACTTGGTGGGAAGATTAAACCGTGTATCTTCTGTATATGTGCGCACACAATGACAATTTTACTCAGTTTGATCTTTGCAGCCTGGTGCTTCAGTGCTTGTGTAGTATTTGTCTTTGTTACTGGACACTTGTTTTCTGTCTGCCTCACTTGTGAATGAACACTAGTTCATCTTGATATGACATTGTTCAGACACATCAGTGTTGTTGTTCATAGTGATTGGTATGATTGCCCTTTGACAGCATGCTACCTTTCTTGCAAAGAGAGGAGTAGATTGTGGGCTGCAGCAGTCATTTGAAATGTCATACCCAGCCGGAATTATGCTACTTAACGCAAGTTAGACACACATGCCCTGTTTCTGTTGACATTCAGGCCTCATAGTGTTCTGTATTGTGAAGAGATACCTGCTTTAAAATATGGGCTTTAGCTACAAATTGTTATCACTCCTCTCCTCAAACTGTATTTATTCATATTGTTAAGATGTCATGCCCAGTTATGACCGCAAATAACTATTATGTTCATTAATGCCGAAGCTGCAGAGTATTTTCTTATTCACCAAATCAAATAGTTTCCCGTGTAGAATCTGGTTGGAGGGAAATATCCAGTCATTTCACAATTGTATGAAGAGAAATAAGCCGCAGTTGCTGTTTGAGAGCATCATGGGAAAATGACAAGGACACATTGGATGAAAGTGATAATTTAATATAAAGAAATGAAGGGAGTTATATGAGGACATCTCATAATTCATCTGTGGAACACCTGCAGCTGTTCTCTCTGATTTTATTCGGTTTGACCAAGTTTAATTATCCAATCTTGCCAAGTGTGCATTAGGCTGTGCAAAAACCCACACGATTTATTCTGCATTGTGGCAAGTTAGTGGTTTGCTCTTACAGACACTTAAAAACTAAGTTTCTACTAACCTTTAATTGTTGACCCTGTTGTGAAATGATTGTCTTAGATTGCTAGTGTCTTGTTGCTGATCAACTCAGTGCTGTTCATTGATGAGTCGATACAGGAACTGTATGTGACCCAGAACCAGCAATCAGCATCAGGCCAGGCTGCAGACAGATTAATGCGCTATGCACAAGATGATCTATTTTAGATGGATGATTTCAGTGTGGGTAAAGAAAGCATCAAGCAGCACAGGACTAAATTATATGCATCTATACATCTTCCACTACACTTTATCCAGTTTGGGTTTGCAGGGTGGCAGATCTGATCCCACTTTACAGACAGGGCACATCAAGAGTTAAAGTATATTTGTATATTGCCAATAATAATGTAACAATTATCTGCCTTGATCTCACTTCCTGTTTTATTTTGTACCCAAACACTGTCCACATGGTCAAAAGCTTCACTTCCTATTTTCAGTCTACTGCTACTCTCACTCATTCACTCATTATCTTTGCACCTACTCACACATGTGCAGAAGATCTATTTACTGCGTTTCAGAAAAGTGGTATTTTCCCCGGTTTCCACGGAGACGTAGTCAAAAGGTCCCACTTTGGGAGCTGTTTTGGCAGCGTTTTCAGGGACTCCGAGCACCCTTGTCATGTAAAGGGACACCCACCGTTTTCATTTGAGAGTTGTGTAAACGTCTCTGATCTTGGTTGCGATATCATAAATTAAATAGATTTTTTACAAAACAATTGTTCTCAGGTGCAATCAAACATCACACTGATGTGTTCGTATTGCAAGAAAGTGCATGCAGTTTAAATAACCGAACATATTTTTATTCTAACCCTTGAGTCAGTCTTCTAAGAGAAACTCTTGGGAGCAAGGTTGTAATTGATGCATTTGATCAAGTTGAACAGATAGAAAAATCACATCTACAATGGTTGTGCTTCAGTCAAAAAAGATTTTTCTTAGCCATAGTACACTTGTAAATGCCCTCAATTGCACCCTGATGAGCTGAAAGGGAGTGATATTGTAATGAGTTCATACTATGCATTTAGAGCACAGTTCATCTGATTTGAAGTAAAAAGCTCAGGAGATCCGACCAGTGTTAATTTGTGAACACTTGACATTTTGAGAATCACATGACAGTAGAAGTGGGATTCAGAGATACAGTGAATGTGCTTACATAGCATTTTATTATTATTATGGGGGACTGAATATTATACTCCCTAAGAAATTACTTTGTTTGAGCAAAATGTACAGTGGAGAAAAGATGAGACGTTTGGCACAGAGTGATCAGGGGAGCCCCGGGAGGCCTCCGATCGGTATTTTCTTTAATTGTGTCGCACGACAAAAACATCCTCCAATAATGGTAACACACTAAGACAGTGTTTTATAACGTAAGTGCATGTATATGTGCAGTAGTTCTTTTTTTTTTTTTTCAAAGGTTTATGTGGTTTAATTTCTTGTTCTGGCCTAACTTCAATTAAATAATATAATGATGATGAAAAATGCCTTTGAACAACAATGAAATGATTCAGTACCACAGCTTGTTTAACAGTGAATATAATGATATATACAAATGATTTTTACAAGATAGAGGAGAGGGCTAAACTATCACTTGAGGTGGGTATTTATAGGATATTCGTTTGTGTTTGTATATGTTTATGTATATAACACTATCGGTTAAATTGGTAACTATATTTATTGCAATTATGTGCTTAATTTTTGTATCAGGTCAAGCCATATTTTCAATAATTTTCAATAGAAAATAGGGGGCTGGATAAAATTAATTGTGGCCTACCACTCTTTTGGAAGCATGTTAATAGTTGCAAAAGTATCATTTATATACATATTTATTTTAATTGTGCATACCTACACTGCTTTAAAGGAAGGTGCTGTGGGTAATTAGAGAAATGTCCTCTTAAAACACCAGTGGGGGTTGTCAGTACTTTAGTCAAAAAAGTAAAGATGAATTAGTATGTAGACTGTTATCAGAAAGAAAATGACCATTCAAGTAAAGCATTTGGACAATAAGCAGCTTGTGGCCACACTCGGGCCAGTTTGACATCATTACACAGAAACGCAGTTCATCGGTACTGTAACCCTACAAAATATTCTTCCACTTAACTTTGTGGAAGGTAAAGACTTCATGAAATACATGAATTATGTTCAGCCTAAATCCACAATGCCTCAGCGCAATTGAAAATCCAATATATGTTACAATATTTTCAAGGACAATGTTTAGAATACCTTATTAGAAATTGTGGAAAATGTTGTCCGTTTTCTGAGCATCAACACTAGACTGAATAAATGTTTTTCGTTTAGTCGCCACTATAATTAAACGTCATGAACATCCCAACAATCACCCTAATAAATATATATATATTTCTTCTGACAAACGCAGACATAGAGTGCAGCATGAAAACAGAGATATTACTTTAGGCACTTTTCACACCTTCATTTACTGAAGGGGGGGAAAAAAATGCCAGAAATGTCACCTGGGATTATTTTGCCTGGAAACCATGAACTGTGGTCCCACTGAAATCAACTCGAAGCTCCCCTCTGGCAATGACTGTCCAACCTTGGAGAAGTTGCTTTTGCCCGTGTCCCTGAAACATCTCTTTGTGGCTGAGGTGTGTTGCGTCGTGACAATTTGCCATTAGGTCTTAGTAATGCTATGGCGGCAGACTGCTGTGAACTTTGCCCTGCTTCATGCTTCCCAAAAGGCAAAGAGAGGCTCCTGTCTTGTCTAGGTCAACTTCCCTTTCAAGCAGACAGCTCTTCAAAAATCCAGGAACTGCAGTCACCTCTGAGCCACCTCGGTGCCTCAGAGAAAGCCATGGCCCTCTCACCTCTCACAATTACTGCTGAAAACGCTGCACTGCTGTTGCATCTGCAGGAACTGTAAAGAGAGAAGTGTAAACAAAGAGGTGGTTCAGATGTACTACTGACACTTTTGACCAATTACTCATGTCTGTGGTCTGCAATTGGCTGTCTGGAAGAGGGAAAATGGATTTGAAGTGAAACATCAGTGAAGTCCCAGCACAGTAAATATAATTTTGTTTTGTTTTCCTGCCCAAGGATTCAGTGCAGACGAAGAATCGTCTTCGGACTCAAAGTGTAACAAGCAATATGAATTTACACTTTAAATAAATCAGTGCTGGCCAGTGTGACAGACACGATGGAAGAAAATGTACAATATGTCGTTCACTGTTGTCAAATGTCACCTCATCAGTGCCACACTTCATTTAAAATTCCAATGAGCTGCTTGTCAGTGGCGATTTTCCTCGGAAGGCCTCCCAGGTGGCGCACCGTTAATGATGCGTTTCCTTCCCAGAGCAGTGGTTGTTCCACCCACAGCCTGTCTATGGATCCTCCAGAGGAAGGGGGTGGAGCTACGGCAACAGGCTTCATCCGATACGTCTGAAATGGCACACTCCAAAAAAAGCACACAATCGTTCCAAAAGTGCAGCTATTGTGTATAATGATATAAAGATTTCAAGCAAGGATCTAAATCCTGGTTATCTGTATTAACTGCAGTTTAGATAAACTGCAAATGTTCACAAAGCACCAACACACATTAAAATAATTCAAGTGCCACAACATTTCTTTCATATTTAATGTATTAGCTTACCACATTCCCCTTAAAGTCTCATATTATGTTTCTTACAATCAAAACACAAAGATGGTAAAAGGATTTCATTTACATAGTGCTTTTCCACCATGTGAGCAGTCCCCAAAGCACGTTACATTGTTAATCACAGTCACTCATTCACACATTCATTCACAGAGCAATGGAGGCGGGTGCCATGCCAGGCGCTCAGTCTTGATAATATATTGTCATTTCTATTTTTCATGACTTTAATATTTGTTGCAAGTCTTTGGTAGAATCATCTCCATCATATGGAATTACATTCCATCTTCCACTAACACAAATCTTATTTTACCAGAGCACATAAAAGGCAAAAAGTACTTTTTCTTACTTGAATACATGGTAATTAACGCTCTGATGGTACAACAGAATGTCAATCGACCAAGAGAGGATACACACTTCCTCTTACCAAAATAAAATGCTTTTCAAATAAAAATACCTCTATAGGCGCATTTAAGAAACAAGGGCAGAAATAAAGTACATTTCTGGGTAACAACAAAACAAAACAACAGATATTTTGCGAAGGTTTGAGTTTGATGTGTAAAAAGTACTAATATAATCAAATGGCTAAGTTTATGATGCAAGGTTTATTGACTTTTGTTTGTGACCAAAATAAAAAGGAAAAGAGTGAATACTTCCTCCTTCAACCAAACATTTGAACATTAAAAAATAAAAGTGATTTGTTGTTACAAAAAAAACCAATATTGACTCGAGACAGTTTTGTGTCTGAAAACATTTGCTATGGTGACTGTTTTTTAACCTCCACAAACCTGGCTCATCATCATCTGTGCTTTCCTGAGATCCAGAGATCACAGAAAACATATGGCGGCATGTCACACCCTATGTGTCTGGCTCCTCCTGAACCTGTGGGCCATGCCAAACATAAATCTCCTACGTCCTTCACGTAACATTGCACCATATAACTTGATGATTCTTGGTACTGTGCTGTTCTTCCACTGAAGCTGAAGCACCTTACGTATTCATCACAAGAGTGCACAGCATGATTTGATTGTACTCATTTGGAGAGATCAGAGTTTTTATCGGTGGAAGATGGATGTCTAGTTCAACAAGCTCCTAATATCAGTCATCTTTATTTGTCAGCTTTATTTGGAGAAGTGAAGTAACCGATCAAGTCTGATATTTTGCCTGGAAGAATGACTCAGACAGTTGATCGATTAGCAAACTAGTTGCTGATTATTTTCGTTCAAAGGACTTCTCGGGAGATGAAATCCAAATTAAAATGATATTAATGTGAGGATGAGGAGGAAAGGCCGTTTACATCCAGAAGGACTTCATTATATATGTAGAATTTTATAGAAACGGTGGAGATTGCTTTTCGGTCTTTTTTGTATCAGTCTTTTTTTTTTTTTTAATGATGCATTTGATAGTAACAAATTTTAAAATCCTTCAACTCAGTGTCATCATAAAAAGGATTTTTCTTTAACTCTCCTTTTTATCTAATAAAAAAATAAACAAAAATCGAACTTCAAATGAATGGTACAGCAAAGTGAAGAAACAAGAGAGAGGTCACAAAGTAAGATAGAAAACCCATTACTGTTCTCCTTCACGGCTTCCACCGTACCACCCGTGTTCTTGTGAATTAACTTTCAAGGGCACAGAGTTTCAGCAAATATTTCATTTCCCAAGATGGCCATCACTCAAGCTATCACTTGAACAACTCAAATCCGCCTTTTGTGAAGGAAAAAGGGAAAGAGACAGAGGGTATATAGAAAGTGGAAGATGACTGAGATTACTTTGTGCTTTTTTTTTTTTGTTGAGTGTCAATAGCTCGAGACAGAAGACAGAAAAAGTGGAGATTGGACTTCAGATTTCTTTGATATCAGTGGGCATACATTTGTACACCTTGCGGATATTACAATGATAATGAAGCTTTGTTGTCTGAGATTCAAACCACACCTTTATACATAATATCAAAGAAATCACTCCATTTAATTAAGCTAAATAGGATATATTTTGAGGTGATGTTATTTCTGCTTACTTCAAATGTATCTATTTTTAACTGACTGTGTGTTTCTTGGCCGATTTGTCCATTTGAGGGTGTGAGCTACATGGCAGTTACCCAGCAGTGATGTAAATTAGGTTTCAAAGACGGGGTTTATTTTTAAAATCAAAGAGCCAGCAGTACTTATTCAGGTTGATTATATCTACGTACCAAAGGATCAATCAAGAGTAGTAAAGAACAAGCGGCAGCATGTGGAATCAATGCTTTCCTTTCTCTTTACACATGTTGGATTATTTGTGCACAAAAGAAACGTCATGACGGGCCACATCACAGCACTTTCAAGAGTAATGGTGTGTTTTCCTAAAGGGTATCAGCAACCTGATGACACAATGTCAGCATTTCCTCAGCTAAATTAGTTGCATTGACAGTGAGCAAGAATCAGACCAAAATAAAAGGAGAAAGCATTCAGACCTTTATCAAACCTCTGTGTGTCATTGTTTTTCCTCAGTGTGTTTAAGTATCTTCAGATATACTTTGTTGAGGACAATGCGGGAGTGTCGGGTTTAGACCGCATTTGCCGTGTCGGTGGGGGTGGGGAAGTTGAGGACAAGGCTCCAGAGGTCAGTGTCTTACTGCTTCTGTTGCTTTCACCACATTGAAACAACAGGCAGAAGGTCAGATTACCCCCGCCAGGGTGTGAAAAGGGAAAACAGTGCATTAGCCAGTCTTTGTTCATCTAACATACATGGGCTTTTCCCAGTGGTGCTGCTGGCTCATTGTCCTCAGGGCCTCAATGGGTCACAAGCTTTTGGGGTAGAAAGGACAGGGGGTTGTCATTCTGCTCTCCAAAGGTCGGTGTCTACGTCTGTCATCCCCCTAAGCTATCAATGGGAAACAACTGTTGCGCCACTATTGCAATACAGGGATATTAAAGCTATTTATCTCGGTGCCATGCTTCTGCCAAGACAGCTTGGAGGGGCTCTGATGCATGCTTAATACACTAATCACACTCTCTCCCTTGGACCCCTATTGGCTGCCATAATCACTTTCTTTCACTGTTTCTCTCATTCTCATAACTTTGATAACCCACGCCACGCAAGCACAGATTGACACGTAGTACACTCACAAAACTACCGGCATCACCTGCACTCGTCTTTTACACAGAAACACACTCAGAACAGGCTCACAGCGGTGTGCCTTCAGGGAACTTGTTTATTTCTCAAGTGCAGTTGGCTTTCTATGAAGGCTATCTTGGTCATGGACCCGTCTTTGAACACCTCTTCTACATGTCTGGTGTCTACATATCAAATCATGTGGGGTAATTGTGTGCCTGTGGTTCCTGGTACAGTGTATTTCCTAGCATGATCTCATAGCCTTGATGCATTTATGGAGGCCTGGACATATTCAGGAGTGATTTGGTAAGGGGGGAGTCGTTGGATACAACATACCGGTAGTATACAGATAAATTGTGTGGCTTTATGACAAGAACACACAAAACCTCACGCATTTCAATCAATCTGTTATGTGTGTACAATATTTATCATTCAGATCAAAATGGCCATACAATTATATTGGAACATAATTTGTCTGTAATAAAATGAACAAAGTAAAATAACCCAAATGAAAGTCTGCTGCGAAAGTTTTCTTTTCTTTTTTTTTGCACACTTTTAACAAATCGACCAAAGTTTAGAGTCAGTAGGCATATTTATACAATGTAATATTACCCAGCTCTGCTCCAAAGTTAGCCTTTCTCAAAAAATCATGTCTAGTTTTAGCTTGTGATTATCAGACAGGCTTTAATTTAACTTCATGCACATGTTTTATGTTGTGGTTTGCCATGTTTTGGGATGTTCCTAATAATTTGGCTATCCTTTTAACGTACACAAGAAAGGTACAATATTGTAGACGCATCAGCCGGATTAGATTTAGAGGAATTAAAGGAATCACATTTAAAAAAAAATTTTTTATGTTATATTCTGTCGAAATTGTCAAATTTTCAGATAATTTCCTCAATTATTTGTTTAATTAACTCTCAAATAAAATTAGTCAGTATTCCTGAATCAAAAGTTGATATTGGTTGTTTAACAAACCATAAGTGCACGAATGTAAGCATTTTCTGATAGAAAACGAGAATGTATAATTGAAAAGTCTTTTTTTCTTAATATTGTACTTACAAGGTTGTCATGTAAAATAGTACCGGCATGTTAGGCACTTGCAAAAGCGATATCCTTCAACATTTCGCCTTTGTACTTTATTGTGCATGGTGCTTTGTATGTGGCAAACGGCAGGTTGACGGATCAATGGCTGTGGGAGCTGTCTATAGCAGTGGCTACAAAATCCATCGCTTTCAATGACTGATGGAAAGAATTATGTCTTCTTGTCTGTTATGATGTTTTCTATTTTTTGTAGAAAAATTAATGTGACAGTCTGACGGTTGGTTGGAATTGATCAATGTTTCTTCTAAAACAATTTTAAGCAATTTAAGCACTTTAAAGCTAATTATGTTAAATATCAATGTCCATTTGTGTTCATAAAAATAGTAAATATAACAGTATTAATATGTTTTTTCCTGTTACAGTTTTTAAGTTGGATTCCAGCATCTGTACTACCTTGGTACCAGTCTCAGCTGCTTTAACCACCTATTTCCATACACATTTCTGGTCTTGTTATTTGTCCTTAACAACAACAACAAAATGGCGATGTAACTCATTTGTAATGTCTGCACAAAGCGTTTGAAGGAAATTGCACTGTGCTAAAAAGCCACTCAAGGCTCGGGTCATAGAAATTCACCTGTTGCAGTTTTGCAAAACTTGTTTGCCTTTTACGTGCAGTGCAGTCAAATGCATCAAGCTGAACTCTGCCCGACGTGTGTTTGCTGTTCTGCACTTCCACACTGACTTATTATAGGTCAAGAGAAATGCCGATAACGTTGTGTTGTTCACCCTTTCATTGCTTTGTAGTGCAAAACAAAATTTGCACGGTGCACTGAAATGAATCACTTTGTTGTTTCTTGATGGAATTCCCCATTAAAAAACTATATCCTCATAATGTTTCACACAGTTAGATTTAATCATTAGTCAAAGCATGCAGTTTATAGTTTATTGAAATACTGTTGGTTTAACCACTGAGTTGTACTTTTTGCTGCATGCTTCTTAAATGTGAGTGTGTTTGCTTCTACTGCCTGTTAACTGCAGTTAATGTTGCTTCTTGTTTGGCAGTTTTGGTGAGCAGTCTACATTTTATTGATGGCATTTCTTCTTCCTACAGTGGCCCCATAAACTGTAGAAAAAATTGTTATAGCTGAACCAAGAGCTGTGCACTGTGCCTCTCCACACACGGCTCCACTATTCATTTTTTAACCTCTATGGCTCTCTTGAACTTGTTTCTCAAATGGGAATAATTATATAAGCTGTTGAAATGAGTGAATAAATGTGTAAATGTTTTTGTGCTTCTGAGGTCCCAAAACAGATAAAAGTAGGGCTGCCCTGGTAACACAACTCCTTCAGTCCCATACGTCTCGTATCCCACTTTTCTGTTGTTATGTTACAAGTTTATGGATTACAGTCACAAATAGTGAATTGCTTTGTACTGTGTTCCTGTTTAGAGAGCTGTTGTTAGACTTTCTGTGTGGAGCAGATTCTAATTGTAGATATATTCATCTAAATCTGGCCTCATTGAGGACAAAAGTGGCCTGTAAAACTAGTTTTCATCACTTTATTCAGCTTACATTTTGGGTTGCTGCAGCAAATTCCAGCTATTTTTAAGCAGGAAGAAAATAATTTTACAGAGTAACCACAGAGAGACTTACAATTACATAAACTTGCATCCATGCGTATGAGCAATTTATAGTCAAAAGCCTTGAAATGCATGTTTTTCCGACTAGAAACACGAGTCCTAGAGGAATACCCATGCAGGCACAAGGAAGAACATGCACAGAATGGATACTGTCATGATGAGGCCAGTTTGCTAACCAGGATACCTCATGTTGTGAAGTTCAAAACTGAAACTTCTAGCATCCCAGTAAGTAGAGGAAATCAAAAACGATAATTGATTTGACCGTTTTCAATTCAATTTTACTTGTATTGCACCAGAGTCATCTTTAGGAACTTTCACAGAGAAAAACCCAACAAATCCACTTGAGCAAGCAGAGGAGACGGTGGACAGGAAAAACTCCCTTTTAATAGGAAGAAACCTGGTTGGAGTTTAGTCTTCCTCACACTGAGATTAAAACAATCTTTAGTAGTCACAGTTACAACTTTGACTACTAAGACAAGAGAGGACAACTTGGAGGGTAATGTTGCATTGGGAGCTTGAAGTAAGCGTTTTCCATCATTTTCCAACAAAACACACTCAATGTAAATGAAACAGTTTGTTTCATGCAGGCTGCAGGTCGCAACAGCAGCTGACATGATCACAGGCTTGAGAAGGGTGCAGGTTATGAGCTGCAGGCCGCAGCGCACAGCAGCAGGTGCCAATAACCTCTGACTGCAGAGTGAAGCAACGTCAGGGCAAACTTTTAGGAATGTGGGCGGAGACAAACTTTGCAGCATTTACGGTAGCGAGAGTGAAACGAAGAGAGACTAATTTAACTTATTTAGGCCCCTGCATACTCCCCTAACAACCCATAAGAACAACAAGAAAAGTCGGGCTGTGACGTCAGCCAGCTGCTGAAAAAAATGCTTTTTCGGCAGGAGAGTTCATACTCTGTGAAGAAGCTTTGGAACTTGTAGGCCACGCCCCCTCACAGCAGGCACACATCTGTGAAGCAGCGTTTTAACTTTTCAACAGCGCAGCTTATTTCTGGCATCCCAATTTTTCAGAAATACATTTCGCTGAACTGTTTGAGTAATAAAAGAGAAAGTTTGTGTCTGAGCCGCCATGTTGTCCCGGTTTAAACCAGCACAAAATGGAACATGGAGCAGAGAGGGCTGGGGCGGTACGATTAAGGCAAAGCGCACCCAGAACCAACTGTGTTGCGCGATCCCACTACAGAGAGTGAGGTAAAGTGTTGTGAACGACGCAGGGATGTAACATCATTACCCAATAATAGTGGCTCGAAGAGCACAGTAGTTGCGGTCACAGCTCACGGCAACTGCAGTTACACGGCCGTCCGAAGCTGTCAGCTCTCCGCAGCCGCAGCTCAGCGGCCATGCGAAGCAAGAGCTTCCTTTATTTGTGACACACACAAACTTTCTCAATCCGAACTGCAGCGTCCATCCCCCGCTGCGGGGGGCTCGCAGTGTGTTCTGTTCAGTGGGATATGAGTCCAAATGTCTCTTTAAATGTTGGAGGTTGCCGACCCTCCGACATGCTAACGAGCTGCAGGGCTCATACAGTGGCGAGGTTACATGCTAAACATGATTCAAATATGACTGATACAGTCATTAGTGAGCTGGAAAGTGCATGCGCAGCACATGGCAGTGCCAAAGTTTTGACAGTGCAGCACCTACATACTTCAGCCCGCAGGGTTGGCACAGCCGAACCAAATTTCTTCGCCCAGTCATTTTGTCTGGCAGAATCCCGAAGTGCCGAACTTTCTTCTTGTTCTGATGGAGCATGAATTGACCTTAACGCCACACGCAGCCCAAGCACGTCTCCCACAAACCCAACCCAAGTCAATGTTGACTCCTGCCCACATCAGGGCAGTTGATCATCATCAACGGCGCAGCGAGGGGAGTTCTCGCGGCCGCTTCTCGCAGCTGCTGCTATGACTCCAGAAATCAGACACAATCCGACAGTGGTTGTGGGCTTCCAACCTATGCTTCGGCCGTCCTACAACCGTGCACAAAGCCCAACTGATTTGAGCCGCGACCATGGATTTTACTAATGATTCTCCCACGATCCGATCTTTCATCTCAGACATCCAAAAATTGCACTGTTTGTGCGAGCCTTTAGGGGATAGAACAAGAGAAAAATGATATGGCAGAGATAGAGCACATTGTGCAGAAGAGAATGTTAGTGACATGTAGTAGTGAAACATCACTGTCGGTCCTCCAGCAGTCTAAACCTACAGCAGCTTCACCACAAAATGGTCCAGGTTGGACTGAACCAGCCCTTACTGTAAGTTTTGTTAAATAGAAAAGTCTTGGGCCTGGCCTTAAAAGTAAAGACTGTCAGCCTCCATAACTGAAACTATGAGGTGGTTCCACATGAGAGGCGCCTGACAGTTCTGCCTCCCATTCTACTTCTAGAAAACCTAGGAACCTCCAGTAAGCAGCACTCTCAGAACAAAGTGTTCTTCTGGGGAAATATGGGACTAACAGTTCTTTAAGATATGATGGAGGCTGGAGGCTGTTAAGAGCCTAATAAGTTAAAAGAAGGATTTTAAATTCTATTCCACATTTAACAGGAAGCCAGTGAAGAGAAGATAACATTGGAGTGATGTGATCTCTCCTGATGGTTCATTTTGAATCATTTGAAGACTTCTTAAGCAGTTATTTGGAATGAGGAAATAGAGTCTACTCTGGAAGTAATAAATGCATGGATTAGATCCTCAGCATCACATATTCCTGATTTTAGGGACATTATGCATTTTTCCTTTACAACCATTTAAAAAAATGATTCAGGATAAGGGTGACCCTCTGTCAAATTAAGATGTAATGAATTATTGTAACATTTAGAGCTTGTGTAAAAAATCAGTTTGTGGAAGAGAAAAAAGAAATCAAAAATACACAGACGTTTCCCTGTTGAGAAATAGAGTACATTTTCTAGATACCGCAAACAGAAAATATTCTGCATCAAAAAGTATGTTTTGCTTTCTTAACATTCTCCTATCTGTGTGGTATGCACATGGCTGTATAACTGTATTTTTGTTGTACTGTGGCACTCAGCTGAAGGATGATGCATTATATTACCAATTTTTTTGTTGTTTTTTTGTAGTTTGCTCTGAAAGAAGAAGCAACAGAACAGCTGAGATAAAAGCTCAACACGCAGACAGCAGACAGCAGACAGCCCTAATAAATGTTTATTTGATGCTGTTAATGCAGGTTCTGTTATACAATCTAACAATAATGCTTCAACACTCGGACATTATTTGGTGTGCAGTCTGACATAACAAGCCAGTTTCAGGATAAATGACGGCACCTCACATCCAATAAACACAAGTTCATTCATGCTGTGAGAGCAACCCTTCAGTCGAGATAACATTTGATGGCAATGCTAATCCTCAGTTTGACCTGCTTTCATATTGGACAAGAATAATTGGACACTGAAACGTGCAAAATTGTAATATCATTACTAATTTCAAAATGGTCTGTTATTTACAGTCAAAAGAAGTGGCAGACACATTACTTTACAAAAAGGGGTTTTAACAAGAATTGCTAAGACTAAAATATATTATTTTTCTCTGTGGCTCAGATGCAGATGTGAGAGGTTGTTGTCAAGTAGCCTCTAACCACTGGCTATACCTATCAGCACTGACAACAAATGTCCCTCGGTTTTTCCATTATCAGTGCCATCTAGTAGTTGAGCATGCTGTATATTACAACCCCTTAAAAAATCATGAAAAGATTTTTTTAGCCTGTAATCACCACATCACATATTTTGGAACAGTACTTAATATTGAAGGACACTGAAGTCTCTCTGCAAAATCCCGGCTTGAAAGGCCATATCTGTAGAAATCATAGTACAAAGGAATGGAACATTAATGAATAAGCAGAGATAATTAAGCGATTAAGAGACAACATGTTTGAATGGGAGGGAACCGAATGTGCTAATGATAGAGTCTACCTCTTTATACTTATTGAGTGAGGTTCAAGGTTACTCACTGGGGCTGACACAGCTATTCATCACAGCCATAACACATTTCCACATGCTCATATTGTCTGACTGTGTCATCAACTGTCCATTCTCTGCAGAAGATTACTTTTGTGCCCTCTGGCTCTGTCTACTTATCCAAAACTTCTGGCCAGGAGTCCTGAGAAAAACTGTCTGGGATTTTCAGACTGAACCTCCCCTCGCTAAAAGTCCCAATGCTGCACAGTCACAATGTGGAACGGTCCAAGAAATCCCAAAACACTTCAGAATATGTTTTTGCCTTGGATAACCACAGCTCAAAGACAGTAAAGCCTGAATATCATTACAGATTGACCCAACAGGGGCAAATAAGATGCAGCCTTCAAAGAGTGCTGGGTTAAAGGACACAAAGTGATATCTGTGTGCTCTCAGAATTGCTTTTGAACTGCAATTTTCCGTTTTACATGATGAAAGACATTGTTAGATTGTGGGCTCTCTGGTTTATTCAACAAATGTTTGTCCCCACCTTACAGACTGATTCACGTCTCTGCACTTTGCTACAGAAAAGTCAGTGTGCAATGGCTGTCTCAACAGAGGTTTAATGTGCTCATATGCAGTGTATTGATGGAGGTTAACAGACACAGCGAATAATCCTTTGCTTCTTTTTTGGTGATTACTAAGGATCTGAATTAAAGTCAAACTCTTCTCAAAATTACCAGGATTTAATGAATACTAATAATAGGTAAAGCATTGAAAGAAAAAAAAAAGCAAAACAAGAAATTCATTAGCAAAGCTGCTATTTAAACTAGAGCAGAAATTATGTGGGACGGAGCAAGCAACCACAAGGTCATAGATCTAGTGTTCCAACCAAAGCATGATTACAATGAAACATTTGAAATGTATGATTAAAAAGCTTTAACAACAACTACCACTACCAATAAAATATAACCATTCAAATTCATACGGGCAGTTTTTTTTTTTTTATGTAAATCACTGTTAATAAGAAATCACGTCGATGTCTGTTTTTACATAGTCACTTTTCTGATATAAAGTGTTTTTGTTTGAGATTTTTTTTTTTGTGATCAAATTACATTTTTTTCACTAATTGAGTCAGATTAAACAAGATACAACACTTATTTTACATAACACAAAAAGAAAAGAAAAAACAACAAAACCAAACAAAAAACCAAACAAAAACATGATAGTTCTCTTAAATTAAATTTGTTTGAGAATTTTGACAGGCTCAAATTGAGACAGAATTAAGAAAGAAAATATTAGTATATCGGTATAAATACCATCATGTTGGTAATAAATACATCTGTAGGGCCCGGCAACCATGCTCACACCTCCGGACAAAGAGGAGGGTGGGGGGTGGTCACCACTGGACAAATTTGCCCTGTTAACTTGAGAGGTTACAGTTAGAGCAATTGGCATAGACTATAGGTGTGTAAGTCACAGGTAAAACCATCACCTGTGCATTAACAACATTTTGGCACTTTTCAAACACAGCTTCTGCATGACTCCTACCATGAGTAGTCAGAGACACTGCGTGCTCGGAGCAGACTCCTCAGGAGCCACATGACCCAGCCCTGCAGACTGTGGTCACTGGTCTCCTGTGCCTCTCCACAGAGCAGAGAAGAAACCTCAACAGCTACAGCTCAGAGACCTGTGAAGCAAAGATCAGGCAGCTGTTAAGCTCTGTGAGGAACCCGGTTGGTCAGGTAGAGCTTACCATTCCGGATGTGTTAGGCTACATTGCTCTGCTCTACCAGTGCAAGGCCGAGCTGCAAGCTCTTGAAACCCAGGAGCAGCTCTCCCAGCTGCAACTTTACAGTTCGCAGCTGAGGATTAACAATGCCCAGCTGAAGCTGGAGAACTCCCACCTGCCACAGGAGATCCAGGCCAGGGAGGATCAAGCTCTGTACAGGGAACCTACTGGGCCACAAACCCAAACTTCTGAGAAAAAAGTTAAAACAGACTCATCATGTGACGGTTCATCAGAAGATGAGTCAGGTTATGGCTCTCAGAACAATGAGCCAAACCACACTGGGGTAAAACATGGTGGAGCTCTCAGCATTCTGGAAAATGTCCAGTCACATGGACAAACATGGGGGCTTGACACACAGCCAGGGGGTCGTGGCACAAGACACCTGCCCAGTGTTGTGGGAATTGACTGCATTCCACTGAACCGACACCCAGTCCCTCCAGCTTTACACTTTGAGGACCACAGGGTCCCAGTGTGCTATGACACACATCCATCGGTGCTCAGCCGCATCACAATGCGCTCTCACAGCTCTTTCACTCCTTTTCAGGAGAAAGAAAAGAGTTATTTTCCAGGACCTCACAGTGCTATCTGCTTTGGTCCTCCACTCACTGGAGACCCGCATGGTCATTGCGGCCCTCACTCTCTCCGCCGGAGAGAACCAGGGGGGGGGCAGCTCAGATGACTCGGACCATTCCGGTCCCCCAAGGGAATGTGGTCTTCGGACCCGCCAACTTGAGTCCCTTGCAGAGGACATAGAGCGGTTCGACCCAAACAACCCGGAGGTCAGTATAGAGGACTACCTTCGGGAGGTTGAACGCTGCCTCATTGACCTGCCTCATCCTTCGTCATGAGACAAGCTGAAGCTTCTCTGGAAGACGACATCCAGAAGCATCCATGTTTACATGGAATCCCTCCCACCTGCCATCAGAGACCATTACTCAGCCCTCTGTCATGCACTGAGGGAAGAGTTTTCTCTGTACATTGATCCTGCCTCTGCAACTTTTGCTGCACTTGCAATCACTCAGAAGGGGCGGAGCCTCCCAGAGAGTATTACAGGCACCTCAGGGCCGCCTACTTCCAAGGCCGCAATGCACCGGGGTTGAACGAAGACCAGACTTTCAAGTCCCTCTTTGTTAACAACCTCCACGGTAGTGTGCGGTGGACAACCGCACAGAGGTAAGAGATCAGGTAGGCCACGACCTCACCCCTCCCAACGGAGAGATAAGTCTAACAACCGAGGCCGAGGTCAGACCAAAAACCACTGGGACCCAGACGTCTCACAGTGGATTATAACCTGCATCAAAGAGGGGGTGCAGGACCTGAACCCGCCTGGTCAGAAGGGACCCAGCTCCCCTGGGGTACCAGACTCCCAGTCAGACATGTCAGTGATGCATCCCATCTACGTCACTGCTCTGAACACAGATGAACTGCTTATTGGTTAGGACCTCCTGAACCGACTGGCTGTGCTGATTGACTGCCACCAATGGGCCCTTTGGTCCCAAGTCACAAGCCCGACTCCCTTTGGCCCAGAACCGGGCCACCCAGCTTCCAACAGCAGAGTCGCTGCCATCCTGTCCATAGGTTCCTTACCAATACTTGGTTCTTTTCCAAAGTCCGACCCGTGCCGATCCAGTTCAAAGCGCCATGACAGCCAGCAACCGCTGCAGGCGATGAGCCAAGACCCGTTTCAAGCTCACCACACTTTGCTCTTGTCACTGAAGAACGTGAGTTCTTCTTTGTACATGGGTACTTCTTTGCACGCCCACCACACCATGGGGAGTGCACACATGAATGGAACCTCGGTTCCTGAGGCACCTTTGGCGCCCTGGTCAGAGAAATCGGCCACCAACGCCGACTTGCTCAAAGTTCCGAGCCACCACTCACTTTCAGCAGTCACTTCAGACCTTAACCAAGGTCCCTGCTTCACGCGCCTCCTCGCCTCGCATTCCAGATATCGATCCCACGATCACTGACACATCTCTTCTTGAGCTGAACAATCGTTCAGCCAACCCACAGGTCCAGAATCTGACACACGGTCAGATTAAAGTGACCGCATTTCCACCATTAGAGATGTTAACTGACAGTTAATTTCACAACCTTGAACTGATGGCGCTTGTCAGTGATAACCTGCCGTCGTCCCTCACCAGTGACGACACGCACAACACCACTCACCTCATTAACACAACCAAAACCATCACCAGCGCTCGCCATGTTAACCTCGAATGGGTTCTCAATGGTACAAAACCGAGCACCAAAGGTGACATGGTTGTGTACGCTTCGATGACTCAACCAGACAATAGAGACACTTCAGCTAAACAGACAACGTCTGTACCAGAAGAACCTTATTCAGGTTTCGAGTCCAAGACCGAGCCACATTCTGCTAAAGCTGACGCTTTAATACTCCTTCTAGCTGCATACGTGGTGAAGCAGTTCTGGACCACAAAGGTGGACCCTGCTAACCAGTACCAGCTAGTTTCTTTATTCAGCAACTGCCAGTCCGCCTGGAACTGGTGCCAATTTGGCTACTTAGACCCACCATCGGTATCGACCATCCTTGTCTACACAACGATGAGCAACACTGCCGCTCACGGCAATCTCATCTATGTGGACGACTTCCTCATGCGTCACTGCACCTTTGAGGAACATTTAGCCGAAACACGACACGTCTTTTATCAACTCCTGGTAGCTGGAACCAAACTTGCAAAGTTCAGGGGTGCCGCACCAGAGTTGAACACATGGGGCTCATAGGTGGCACTGATGGGACTGAACCCTGAGCAGGGAGAGTTCACACCATCCAAAACCTCAGAGCCCCGACTAACTTGTCAGACCCTCCAGAGAACTCCTTAGCGAAGTCAGGCCCTGGGAGTAGGAAACTCCTGCAGAAACATCTTTCACAAAAGAGAAACTCTGCTCAGCATCCTGTCTGGCCCTCCTAGACCGGGACACAGAGTTCCTCCTCAGGACAGACTTCCCCACTCATAGTCTCACTGCTGCCCCAGCGCAGTCACATGACACAGACAAAGTTGTGGCTTACGCCTGCAGACAGCTTAACAGCGTGGAGATACAGCTCTCCCACTGCGAGAAAGCCTGCACTACGACTCAGACCATTCCATCCAGTCATCATGATCATGCTAAAAATGTCTGTCAGGGCCCGCTTAACATTTCTGTCGACGACTTCCTGCTCCACCTTGACAGAGCCACCACGGCTGCTGTCCTCCTTCTGAGCCAAGAGTTCGGCCACTGGAGCCTCCCACCTTCTGTCGACACACATGTCACACACAGTGTCATGGCTGCTCTGTAGGACATTTTGGTAATGGAGGCCAACCTCCATTTACCAAACCACTCCCAGTCATCTTCCCAGGTTGACCAAGTCAACCACAGCACCACCCACATACGCAGCAGGGGTCGGACTATGACACGCAAGTATAAAAAGTCCAACTTGCAAAAATCCAACCATCTCCAAGACGGATTCCGAACATTTCCAACTGGCAGGACGAGCTGGAAAAGCTGTGGGAACGTACTTTCTTTGTTTCTCGTTTCTTTTTCTTCAACGGGACCCACACAGCTGCAAGCCAACTTCCTTCCCCTCTAGCCGCGCAGCTCCCCCATGCCTGCTAACCTGAAGCTCGCTTCTGCACCAACGCAAGAAGTGCCAGGTTACTCATTGTGCGTTTGCGGACCCCCGTGTTCCAAACCGCAAAACGCAACTCAGGTCTTCCTTCTCCCGGGACACGAAAGACCTGCCCGCGGTTGCAAATCAAAGGATTTCCCCCGGCCACGGAGGCACGTTCTACCCACCTTCTGACCAAGTAAGGGGTCTTGTCTGGGCAGAATAGGTAGAATAACGTGCTATTGAGATTGTGTGTGTTTTATTTTGTGGTTGTGAGACTCTGGGACGCTAACCCCCTCCTTCGTTTCCAAGCAGTTTGTGCCCGCGTGTAGATAGCCGTCTACGCAGATCACCGTACGCGCACACGAGCATCCAGGAGTTATCCCGTAGCTATCAGAAGCTAAGAAGGCTTGAGCAGCTGACCCAGCTTTTGTGGCTAACTACTGGACTCTCATGTTAGCAGAACCTCCCGAGAACTCTTCTCTCCTTCTCTTTCTCTTTCATTAACCCCGTTCGCGCGCGTGCCCCGCGCGTCCGCTGCCGCTCGTCTTATCTAATCCAGATAAGCACACACACTTAGCTACATTTAGCACCCGAACCGCTAACTTGTGCTGCTAACGACATCCACCAGATCACCAGAGCTCTGACTGCATGTTCCGTCATGGTCAGACTGACCGCGTCGTCCGGTTGTCATGTGACCTCGGAAAGCGTCTCCCTATCGCCATGGCAACGCTGCTCCGCCCAGCGCAACAGGGCCGCCATTTTGGCTCTTTGAAACTGCATCAGAGCTGCCATCTTGGAAGAGGATCCCAACTTATCCACTACCTGCTGGACGTTCGAGGTCATCACACCCACTCACATTGACCCGCCGATGTCTGCCTCCACCTGTTGAGCGTTCGAGGTCATAACACCCGTCACTCTCATTACTCTCATTACTCTCATCACTCCACACACACACACACACGCAGGCACACACACACACACACACACACACACACACACACACACACACACACACACACACACACACACACACACACACACACACACACACACACACACACACACACACACACACACACACACACACACTCTTTGTACATAGTGTTTGCAGTTTAATAGATTAGATATCCGTGTTAGATGTCGTTTGCTACTTGAATGTGTTGATTTATGAGATGATTTCAGAATTATTTATGGATTAATACGTTTTTGTTAATAAATGCCTGTTAGCTGAATTGAACAATTCTGGTGATTATTGTGTATTTATTGTTGACAATTCACTGGTTTTTAACAGTCTGTGCTCGGATCTCACACCTTCCCTTTTATCTAAGATCGTTATATTTTCCACAGAAATAGTAACTAACTTAAATAAACCTTTTACAAACGAGACTGATATTTTGGTATTAGCTATTTCCAGTTTATTTGGTGGTGGCCCAATTTATTTTAGTAATTTTAGTAGATTAAATAACAAATTTATTCAAATTAATAATTTTTCATTAATAAATTACTTTTGATAATTTATTAACCTTTAAGTAATTACTCATTTACTTTAGGAGTTGTTAATGAGTAAATGACCGTTTACTTCCATTAATAATTTCAATTTTTCATAAATTATTTCTAGTGATTTATTACTTTCAGTAATCTAATACTTACAGTAACTTAATGCTAATAACCAACAATAAATCCCAACACATCCTAAATACAAAATCTATTATAATGGATGCATTTAAATTATACAAAAACCATAAAGGTGCTGTGAGTTTACATTTGACTTTATATGTATTGAATTTTTTTGTCTGAAATTATGGGTGTGTGGTAGAACAGAGAGATTAAAAAAATAAAAAACTAAGTCAGACATCACAATCCCTGTACCTTCCTCCATCTAGGGGGAACCCTTAATGTCTTTCCGACCAACTGAATGAGTAATCAGTAGTCTCTCCAGCAGGTAGCAGGCAGACCCCTGACTTCTTGGAGTTGAACATGTCTGGTAGATTTTGTTTGGGAGGTGACCAGGGGAGTTTCCTAATCAGATGACTCGTTTGAATGAGGATGAGTGGGAGCTCTGCTTTGAATCCCACACAGATGAAAGCTCCCCACCATACCATACCACTTTCATTCTTCCAGTCACGATGCAGAAATTATGACGGTAAGTGAGGGTGGGAATGTAACCTGACTGGTTAACAGAGGGCCTTTGCTTAATTGTGGCCTCCTCCAATCTCTCAGGATTAGAACTGCACTATACTCACAATACTCAGACAAGGTAAGATTCTTAACCTTAAAAATGTCATGCTCGCTTGATCTCTCCTCCTGTGAGAGAACCATAAACTCAGACCTGGAGGAGTTTTTTAAGTACCCAACCACTTCCTACTCAATTGCAAGCTGTTCCAGTCCATCCTAAATGTCTACATGTGATGAAGCCAAATGATAACATCATCTGTAAAACAATAGACCCCTTTACGCTTCGACTTGTGATACCTTCCTTAGCTTGGCTGCTCCTCGACACCCTGTCAAATCCCAACCTATTGCTGAGCATACAGACAAAACTTTCACAGCAGGAGTACAAAGGTTGGATAGCCAGCAAAATTGGTCATGGTACCCCAATTTCCATCCACAGAATATCTCAAGGGGCAAGATTACGAGCTTTCTGAAAGTCTGCAAAACACAACTCTGGAGGATCATTAATCTTGCACAAACTTCAAACAAATTTCTGTCAAGCAGGCCCACAATGACACCTGACTCATACTGCAGTATTGTACCTCTTCTCCATGTTGGATTTTGTGGATGCTTGGAACATGTGGATCATGGCAGCCTATAGTCTTCACTCTAGCTCTGTCCACTTTGGGTGAACCTAAATGGATCACATTACTCCTGGTGGTATCAGCCTGTACCACACAAGCCCCTCCACCCCCACAAGACCACAAACTAGGAATGCAATGGGTTCACTAAGCAATAATAAAAAAAGATTGAAGAATATTGCCATTATGATTTTTTTTTCATGTATAGGATTCCACACTTTTTATTGATTAAGAAAATGTCAGAATTATATAAGACTGAATTTGAAAACCTACAATGGAAAACAGAAAATTGTCAAAACAAATCTCATATTCTGGATGAGTTTCTGGTGGTAGTTTTTATGTTGGCATAATTAAAACACTGCATTTGTTTGTGTTTTATAGTGTATTTCTACAGTCTTAATGAGAACAAAGATAGTAATCGCAGTCCAAAGGTTTCTTTTGACAAGTAGCACATTACTGCTGTCTCATACGTTACTTACTGAATGTTGAGCTGTTTTTTTTCCCCTTCAGCACTGTGGTTGTCATTTTCTCAGTGCTTATGTATTTGCCTTGTACCTGACCTTGACCTTGCAACATTCCTATTAGAGCGGATGCAAAACCATTTATAGATAAAAGACTGATGTATACAGTGTTTGCTATATGGTCCTACCTAAGCTCTTAAAAGTCACCAAAACCCAAAGAAAACATTTTCTGCTTGTTCAAGGATGGGGCACTTTTAATACTTTGATGTAAAAAGAATTTCCAATGCATATATATTCTGTTGACCTACTGGAAGCATAGTGGGCTGTGTCTGCATCCAGCACTGGTTTTTCACCATAGTCCAGGATTGGCTGCTAAAAGCTAATAGGTGACAAAAACTAGAAAGTGTATGCCATTACGTCTAATTATCCCTCATCAATTTTACATTACTTAGTTAACCAATGCTTATTACCCTCAATTAACTGCACACAGGCAATGTCTTCAGTTATTGTGGAGCCATTGAGAGGAACCCTTGATGCTCATTTAACAACAAAATTTCAATAAAACTTTTGATGCACAAAAACCTAATGGCTGCGGGGGAGGGTAGGTGTCGAGTGTTTGCGTAATCCAGATGTATGCAAACGAAAGGGGCTTTCTATGAAATTAATTGTTGCAGTTCATCTTTATTCTCTGTGAGAGCATCTCCCATGCTTTCCTTTCCATCTTGATATTCGTGTCTTTGTCAGTAAATGACACCACCCAGCTCCAAAATACATGCAGCTGAATGACACGATGATTCATGTGTTTGCTGCTTTACCAATTATGAGACAGATGTGCTTGAGAGGTCTGACTCCTGAAGATGATTAAAAAGCAAATCTAGTTCTATTTTTCCCTCCTTTGTAAACTGATTCACTTGTACCATGTGTAAACTCACAGTTCTATTACTAATATTTGACACATGAATACTATTAATACTAATTGAATCTATGTTGTTACACACGCACGCACGCAAGCACGCACGCACGCACGCACACACACACATATATATAAAGACATGGCATGAGCTGCACAATATCCCACTACAGCTGACTTACAACACAGAGCTAAAACCCATGAGGCTGCGTCCTAAAGCAATGCTCTTAGGGGGGGGTTTATGCACCACTAGAGAAGGGCAACAACAGCGTGCCATAAGAAATTGATCCAACACAAAAAGAAACTGCCTCCAAGAAATGTTCCCTCTGGCTCTTTATGTTGAGGAAATAGGCTTTTTCGAAACACCACTGGGCAAGACATTTCAAGAATTATTGTATTTCTCTATTGTTAAAGCCAGGAAATGCACCAAGATAGGCCACCTTTTGCAGTTCCCTGTAAAGCATGACATGCAGCTAAAGAATAAGATGGAACTTAAACAATACAGAGTGAGGAATAGTCATTGTATTTTAGAATAGTTTTGAATAAACCATACATTGCCTTCGTAACAGTCTGCTCTCTTCACTTCAAGAGTAACAAATGCAGTGTAATCAAATACAATTGATTGTATTTTATTTATTGATGAAAGTAAATCAAAGAACACAACTGAGCAATCACAATGCCAATCTTAAGGAGTGCCTCAATTTATATTGGTTGATTGCCAAAAGGGAAAAGCATTGTCTTGCTGTACTTCTCACTTGATCATATGAATTACTTCCTAACATACGCATGATAAACAAATAATGAAATCTGTTTATAGTAATTTATAAACTGAAGGCCAGTGACAATGTCAAAAGAAGTTAAATGCACAACAATTGTTGAATATTGAATATTATTGAATATATGAATTATTGAGTAGAATAACCTTAATGACTGATATAATGTTTATATGACATAAAATGATGACCAGCATCAAACAAATTCATCACCTCTCTGCAGACAAATTAGCTGTAACTGAACATGCAATATCATCCATCAGCAGCTAGTCACACACTGGCTTTGCGGTGCGTTGTGTCCCACCTACTGCTGAAAAACCATTGACACTGTCGTTATCAATCAGTAGACTCAAATCACCCACTGACTGCAGCGCGCTGAAGTGATTGCTCACAGTCTGAACACAGAAATGGTGCAAAGCTTAAACCATCACTGGAGTGTTCCCTAAATTGGCACCTGCATCACTAAATGTAATAAGACGTTCTTGGTGACTGTATGTCTTGTCTCTGACCCTAACCATTTGGAGGGGGGAAAAAAATAGACTATATGTAGTGAAGCATTTTTCACGTCTGTTCTGACTGAAGCAGCTCTCGGCTTTTCGCCAGCCGGAGGCACAGCCCCAATTCCACCGTGAAAAACAGGAGAGCAGGTGGGCTCTTGATCTCCAGTGACCTTGCCACTGATCTCAGGTGAGGTGAACATTTTTGCCACTAAGTGAACAGCAGGCGTAGAGAGAAACGCAGTTAGTGAGACCTGTCAGCAGCTGTCTATAGGTACCAGAGCAGCTAATGCAAAGAAAATACCAAATGTAAGAAGTGAAGAATATTGGTTGAGGAGCAAATCAAAACAAAATAAAACATTAAAAGATAACAAACCCGTGCAAGTTTCCTTGGATTGGTTATACATAAATAAACATTATGTGCTAAACCTAATCACTAAAAGAACTAAAGTTGTATCTTTATATTTTGTACTTTAGCTCAGCTTCACAGGAAGTTAACACAATCACTGAACCTGTGTGCACAACTCAGAAGGAATTTTGTATAATTCTTCCTGCTTCAGCTTAAACATGTGTTAGTTATTTGTTATTAACAGATATTTTACTACTTCTGTGTTGTACTGCCACAAATGCAAAGCTTTGGTTTTGCTGTCAATTTGGCTATGAGCCTTTTTTATGGGTCATCGGTAACCGTTCAAAATCATCTTCATTTATGGACAAATTGTTTGACAGTGAGCAGCTAAATATCAAAAGTTACTTTGCAGCCCCTTCTGATATCCAGGATATCTTCCTCATACAAGGCGTGTGAGTACAAAAAACCCAATAGTGACTCCTCATTAGTTTGAATTCAGACTTTGGATAGAATTTCAGGTTTTCAAACTCCAATAGCCTCATTGTGGATTTTATGTAATTTAGATTTTTCTTCAATAGCACTTTGAACAATACAATACAATTGTACACGTGTTCAGTATGGAAATACATGAACTCATCAAACTGTTTCTGTGGTATTAGAGTGTGTTTATCCGTGACCACCGTGCAGATCAGACCACACTTTGATGTATCCATGCAGAAAACAATTTCAGTTTTATTTTTTGTGTTACCACCACAGAACAGAAAAATAATGATTGCACCTCCTACTTTGTAAACAGCGCTCTACTCTGATGCTCAACTTCCTTCCATTTTCTTTCATCATTTGACTGCTTTTCTGTAGTTTTAGCTGAGCTACTATCTCAAAAAGTATTGACAACAAAATGTCATCAATACTTGATTTGAGAAGAGCTTAACTATAGCTGTTGATGTCATTATTCACCTATTGCATTGTTGGTAGGGCTATAAGTGTAGTGAATTTAGGGGATGAATAACTGCTTGAACTTTTACCTAAGTATTTTGCTGGTGAAATGCTAACAGTGTAATGCAATAGAATCTGTGCAGCCAAGTTGGTTACCCTGCTCAGCAGTAATCTAAAGCTCGAGAGTTTATATTACCCTAAAAGCTTCCAAATATCAAGCAATAATTTGGTGGTTTGCCTGTAATGGGGTTATATTCCTGATATATAGATCATGCAGTAGTTACAGTGTAATAAATTGCATAATTAGTATTGTAATGGCTGAGCCAGCAGCTATTATTTCCTCAACGTTATCCTGTTACTCCTGATTTCCTGTAATTCCACAGATGTCACTTTGTCTGGGCTGTTCCCCAGAGACTGTAGCCACAAGAGAAAGGGCCTAGATGACTGACACTAAAGCTGAGGGAGAAAGACTAAGTCTCCCGTGAACTGACGGTGTATCAGCGTGTCGGACCCTTGTGACGGTACCGCTGCTTTGTGTGAGCGACAACACTGAAAAAGCCTTATTGAAATGAAGAAATAAGAGAGACAGAAAGAGACGTACAGATGGTTACTGTTACAATGATTATATCCATCCATCTGCTTGTATCCATCTACTCCATTCACGACCATTGGGGACTGGAGCATATCCCAGCATACACTGGGCCAGAGACAGCATGCGGCACTGGCAGGACTTCAATCCTTGATGAGGCAAACTCAATTCAGAGTTTCCAGTTTGTCAAACTTTTAAGGACTGTAATTCCCTGTGAACCAGTCACATGTCTTGTTTTTAGTCTTTATATTTGATAAACCTGGATTTTATACCATTAAACATCAGAATGAGAACAGAACAGAGTGCCAGATATATATGAGCCTCGGTGCAGGCAAATAACAATGTCTTAACCTGTATGACGAAGGATATCCTGTTGACAACTCATTGTTATCATATTATTTTATATGATTGCTTAGAGATCATGTCCCTCTTTTAGGAAAGTTGTCCGATAAATCTGCCTGAGCTTACGTCTGAGCTCGATCATTTATTTAGTGTTAGTTTCTGGTTAAAGAGACTCTCCAGTTGGTTTTCAAGAGAAGCATTGTGTAATCCTACATTTTTGTATTTCACCTTTTGTTTTTGGTTTGATCACAGATCATGATCTCGCAACATCACAGCAATAATGAATGCTCAAACTATGCACTCGAGGGAAACATATGTTGTTGAGTTTGACTTTGAATTTCTTTCTTGTTTAAAAAAAAAAAGCAAGCATGGAGTTGTCCCCTAGGTATGAAATAAACAAGCAAAAAAGTTGTTATATCCAGTTTACCCAGAAATGGTTGCGTATAGCATCACACAATACCTAGATTCAAACACAGCTTTGTGTGGGGCTCAGCATTATACTGCAAAAATGAGGAGAATGCCCATGCTCAAATAATTGATAAATGTCCTAATCTTTCCTGGATTGGTGGCTTAATGGTTTATGCATGGTGATTATATTTCAGTTCTCAGATGGTCAAATTCCTAGTCATGAAGCAAGCTGTTTCTAATCCTAATGAGAACTCTTCTATTATTCCACTGGTCTGACAAGGTGCTAGTCAGTGACACTCAATTTTTAAGACCCAAACCATATCAAAGAACTATCAAATGATAGGATAGCTGCAGGACCATTAAGTGAATGTCTAATTAACTTATTATAAGGCATTTCTGTGCTGGCTATCAAATCTTTCCTCCAGGCACCAATGCATCCATCTGACCTGATTTGATTGCACAGTCACATTAATGAGCTCTGTGATGTCCCACATACAGGATTACCTCACTTCCCAGCTGCCGCCAACGGCAAAGGGGGCATTTAGAGTGGGGGGTTGATCTTGTGTGTTTGTGAGGAGACGAGGAGGAAGAGTCCCTATAGCTGTACAATTAGTGTGACCACTACTTAAATACTCCTACTGGTATTTAAAGGTTAATTTGTTTGTTTCTGTGGTTAAATGGCTCTCCATTAACAGTGTGTCAGGGCGTTGAGAATAGTTTTTTGATGTGTGCACTGATGCTGAATCCTGTCAAGAAAATGTATTGCGCCTGTGTGCCACATCGTTTTCTTGAAGGAGAGGGACAGAGTTGAGGCTGTCGTGATCTTCCTGAATGCTTTGTTTAGAGACTCACAACCTGCCATCATGATTTAGATAGAGAACCTTGTGTGAAATCAAAAGCGATTTTCAGTCTATGTCTGTCATGTGTCTGGTGGGAGAGAAGAGAAGAAAGGGAGCATTTAGTTTCATGCAAAATGAAATAATTTGCATAACACACTGAAACTCATTTGCAATACTACCCCCAAACTTTGCATTGAAACATCATGGAAAACAAGCAAACAACAGAAGTTGGGAGTGAACCATACACTGTGTGAAATGGTGGATAGTATAATTTCATTCAGTCGCCTATTACCAACTATAGACATTTGTCAATGTTTAAACCTTTGGAATAAACTTCTACCTATTGATTAAGTTGCTTGTTTAACACATCCTTGAGTGTAGAATGTGTGACCGAGAGAATAACCAAAGGTCATCTTCTTAAGTTGAATGTGAAGGATAGTGAAGGGAGATTTTGTTGGGATTATGGTCTCTGGGTGCATAAGCCGTGGGTTTAAACTTTCACTTTATCCATCTACTGTTCTCTCTCTGCAACCTTCCGCTGGCTGAAGTCAGAGAGGCTCACTGCACTGCCCCCTCCTGTATGGGAACAACTATGAATATAAATAGGTGGGCTCCTCAAGGTATTACAACTCATCCGTGCTTGGCAGCTGGTTGAGAATGTCAATACCTGCATAATACAGGAAGTGAAATTTCATCCAATTTCTAAAGGTTATAATGGCTGAAGTTTTCAGGTACAATTTAAATTATGTTGGCACCAAACTCTACCACTGTGGTGGTGGGGGTGGTGGGGTGGTGGGGGTGGAGGGGGTGGAGGGGCTGCATATTTTCAATCTATATGCTGTAATCCACTTTGAATGCACAACTGGAAGCCAAACTGCTTTAAACATGCACAAACACAATTCCCCCTACAGAATCAAATATGATATGAACACATTTATGTGATGCCATCACTTTAAATACCCATGATTAATAGGATCAGGAATACTCATGGGAAAAGGGGAACCACATGGCATTTATTTCTAAAGGTAAAGGAGCCCATAAACGTTTAAAAGCAGGATATACCAATGGTTAAATGAGATCTTAATGGGTTAATGGTATTTGGTGTGTTGCTGTCTTGAAAGGTTGTAAGGAAGATGTTCAACAATCTTTCCATGGATGTCAAGATTTCCATATATTGTTCATGGGATGTGTAAAATGCATTACTTCTCTGCATGCATTATTATGCCTTTTTTTGTTTTAATCTTTTTGTAGTTCTGAATGTAAATTTTGAACTCTTTTCAGCCCAAGCGTTTGTTCAGATAATCAATCAATTAAGCATCTTCAAACGGAAACATCACCAGTGGATTGTATTTTTAAGCACTTTGTGTGCGAATTTGAGACTGGGAATTTGTCATTTTAGAGGCTCAAAAATGAAACTCACACAATAGTTGTCCTGCGGCTACCAATAGGATTTTAAGTAAAGTATGTAAGTGCACCACAAGCATACCTGACTTGAACCAAAAAGGCAAACACCAGAATGAGCACAAGGAGCTTTATCAGGCAGGAGACAAATCCAAAGACAAATACAGAAAGACCATGATACAGTTTTATCAGAGTAGGCCATTAAAATTCCATTTGAATCATAGCGGTCTGCAAATGCGAAATACAGCAAAGCTGGGTCACACGTAGAGCCTGATGCTGCGACTGTGTGACTCAATCCTCGCTGGAATTCAAAAATGCTGCTCCCTCCTATGATCAGTCAGCCCAGGGCAAAGCTGGCGCTGCTGGGTGCCAGTGAGTGAGTGAGTGAGTGAGTGAGTGAGTGCGTGCGTGCGTGCGTGCGTGCGTGCGTGCGTGCGTGCGTGCGTGCGTGCGTGCGTGCGTGTTGGGCTCCAGGCCATGATACCAAACACTCTTTGCACTTGTGGGCTGCACAGACTGATATATTATTTAATGAAATAATTACATATACAAAAAAGTCCTGGGTTTGGTTGTAAATATATCTCTGTATATCTTTAACGCCTGGGCTCTGGAAACATGAACGACTAATAGAGAGATTTAGCGAGTTGCCCCATCGCTCTCGCTCTCACATTTTTCCTTCTTTCTGTATAATGCATCAGGCAGACCAGGTTTGATATTGAAATTTGTGTATAATCTTACAATTTGGAATCTTGGTAATGTATGACTGCATTAATGTTATTTGTTTCTTTGGGGTAAAAAAGTTTCATTGTCAGCATCCATACAGGGGCCTGTATTCATATACAAAGTGGGAGCCATATCATCCTTAAATTAAACATGATAAAATTCCTGCATTCCTTTTCCAAGGCTGAGTTCTGTTAACAGGCTGGAGCTGAGCTATTGTGGCATTAAATGCAGCTTTATCTTATGTTCTTCTAATTTGTGTCTGTGCATGTTGTTTTTCCGGGGTAATATCCCAAAAATGAAATAAATACAAAACAATCTATCTTTATACATAATTACTTACTAATTGCATTACGATGTTCACATAAGCTTAATCGTGAATTATTGGGAGAAAATGCTAATGTACAAAATATAATTGAATAGTTCTTTGTTCATTGCATTAAAAATAAATTCCCATAATAGACACAGAGTAGGTGTTTAATTCGATAGACATCCTCTGGGCGGTTACAACTTTCCATGTGATGTATGACGACGTGTCACTGCTCTCATCATTTCTGCTTACGCCGCATCCCCTGCCAAGTGGTGCATATATCAAATCCTTACAGAAACCCATAGCTCATCTTTCCTTGAGCAAACTACAAAACACTGCGCTCTCTTACCTGGATTTTCACATAAGATTAATCTCTTAAATCGGGAGCATTGGGTGACTTAGAAGATGCTGATAAATCTATGCTTTTAAAACCTGCTATTTTCCCATGGCTTTCCACTCCTATACAGAGGCTTCACATCAGCACGTCTCTTCTGCTCTCATGTATGTACATTACTTAATCTTAAAGAGTCAGATGTGATAAATTTCAAACATTGTTGCAGTAATAAATGAAACCTTATACTGTCTTTTTGTTTCTTCCTTTTTAACCCCAATCCAAGTGTGGTGCACCATATCTGAAGTGCAAAGATTACCAGTGATTTATACATATAATAGCCATACCCACAACAAGTTAGCTCAATAACAGATAGACGGTGTTGCCTAGCAACTGTTGAGTGCCATAACAGCTACTAGTACCTGCTCCTGGAGGCAGACTCCATCGTGTAGGTTTTTCTGTCTTCTAATTGGTCAGGTGGGTAAACACTGATCCCTCGGTCCTCCATCCTCCCGTTTCCAGGCAGGGTCTTAAGTGACAGATAGCACCAGCATTATTCTAACTTTTTTACTGTGAGAAGGTCCACAAATGCACCATTACTGCCATCATGTAGAATGAAATGAATTGTGGAAAGACATTTACTCTCCAAGATAGAATCTCAGAAATTAGCTGCCTGAAAGTGTCCCGTATTCCAGCGATAAATCAAGGTGTGTTGTGTCTCATTCCCAATCAATTAGAAATTATTCAGGAGGTAAATTGCATGAAATGTGCTTGTGGCATTCTAGGCGCAGAAAAGTCAACAGGCTGCAGGGCTTGGCTGGTAATTATAAACAAGTAAACAGAGGAGTCGAGCAGGATGCAAAATACAATGCGGGCTTCAGACCTCGCCCTGCTTCTGAAAGATGAACGTTGTGGTTGCTCCTGTGAGGCAGTACAACAAAACAGCTGTCTGTTGACAGATAGGAAACTTTGGAGCAATAACTTAACACCAGCCTTTAAGGCAGAGACTCACCACCCAATATGGGGAAGGTGCGGAGACCGGTGCACCTTCGACAACAGGCAGAGTGACTGATTGGGAGGGTCAGCAGTGTCCTCCGCTGAACCTGTAACCTCAGTCAGCCGTGATGTGACAGCAGCCTGCAGAACAATGCCTCCACCACTGCATCAAAGTGAGGAGTTGAACTGCTGGAGGTCAACAAAAACAATAATCTAACACTGTGTCAAGGCGCTCACCAGCTGAATCATTTATATCCAATCCAGTGAGGGTTTTTTTTCATGCAAATGACTTGAATTCTCATCAAGCTGAGTTTTGGGTTAAACCTGTCTTTGCTTGTTGTTGTATACTGACTTCTGTGACGTGCATCATGGAAAGAAAAAAAATGTAAAAAGAAAAAAAAATTATTAAATTGTTATATGTATCCAGTGATTATACTATAAAGTTACTTTCCATTTAACTTCACCAGTTTTAGATTATTTTTATTCAAAATCGCTGAATATTCACATTTACCGTTCAAATACTGAGAAGAGACTTGCGGTGAGGCAGCAGCCAGCTGAGCCTCACCATGGATTGCGCAATGACTCGGCTAACTGCTGGCCTGCTGTGCAGTGAGAACGTATTGCTATCTCTCTGTATGTCGCTTTTAAAATGTTCAAACCCTTTTGCTATATGAATTATATTATAAATTTCCATAGTTTAGTTAACTGAGGTATATAATGTACAGTGTATTTTGTCAACAACTGTATGTGTGTAACGTGTTTCTTGTGCTGAGCAATCATAAAACGGCTGCGAAGACGTACTGGGTGAGGCACGCAGTTCTCCTGCCTCATGGTAGAGGGCGCTAGTGATCCCAGGGATCCTTCTTGCGACTCCTCGGCTGAAGAATAAGTGACAACAAGCTACAGTTAGCAAGTCAAGTGCAGCGGCAGCGATCGTTTATTTTTTCCTCTTGACTTCATTTATAAGTAAAGGTAAGACCATAATAACGTTTTTTTTTATTAAATGTGCTTTTTTGTGTGCTACAGTTTGTATGTGTAAAGAATGCTGGTATGAGCTTTTAAACAGAACCCGTTAACTGCTGCCAATCAAATGGTGAATAAGATACTCTTTAGGGTTCATATGTTTGTAAATCTGACTGTGATGAAGTCAGTGCCTCACCAGCCATGAACCTCACCGCACGTCACTGACTGACTGCTACTGTAATGTTTGTACTGTCGTGATTCACTTCTGAATCTGAAGTCATTTGGAATTAATCAACAATTAAATAGTAATCATACATTAAAAGCAGTATTTCACTACTTCGTTCTTAATGTCACTTCATATAAATGCAACACTTGTTTCTTTATTCTCAAAAATATTGAGTGATTCCGTCTTCACTCAAACTTAACAAATAATGACGCCGTCTTTGATATCCCAGGAACCCATGGGTGCAAATTGAAGATGCCATCAGTTAGCGAAACATAAACACAGTTTGATGGCTACAAATTCCAGTTTGTTTGTAAATATATGAACTTTGGTGTGATCAATTTAGGCAACTGCAGACAGGAAATGAATGTACATGATTGGTGATGGTCTTGTTTTCATGTGTTGGTTTATTCTTTGTGCAGAACTGACACCTTTTATGGAAAGTATATTTTTAAAGATTTTTCTCTGGTAGTGTAACTTTAAAGTTTTTAATTTAATTGTAAAACCCATATCTGTTAATGGGGATGATCAAACCTTGTATTATGATGAGTAGCATTCATATTTGTTGCCGATATTAGTGTTTATTTCAAGTTTTCTCTTCGACACTGGTTATTTGCACATCGAATAGAATTTGCTGTAACATTTTTGCAGCACTTTCATCTTGATGCATGGACAGATGAGCCCAGTAGTTTTTCTACAACAACCCTGGGTCAAACTGTGTGAACTCGTGTAGCTCAAACGACTGTAACAAGTTAAGATGTTCAGGTTGATTTTACTGGGCAGGCTTCCCACTCGGTCACTTGGTGTGATGAGATGCTGTTTTGATGTCTCTGATGGCTGCCTCGAAAAGGTGCGCCACCTTGCTACTTATCAATACTCACATCACTGCCTAATTAGCCACAATTAAGTTTGGAACGAGCTACAAATAGGAGGGCAAAATAGAGCACTTAATTATCTTTCTCTTCAAGCTGGTTTCAGCCCTAGAAGAAAAATGCTAATTAGCTGGTCCTTAAAATAGCCCACATTTTGAATTACCTTGTATCAACACGTTCTTAAATCAAAACAATCTGTGCTTCCTCATTTCCTCTCTCCTTCTCTCTCTTTAAATGAGACCTCCATTTAATCAATGATTCAACATGCTCATAGAAGTATGCATGAAACTTAGAGATTTTTTGAATTACTTATTGGTTCAGGGTTTGCAGGTTTTGCCAGAAATGCATGTGAATATAAGGATGACACTGCATTAATAAATGGAATTTCAAAAGTACATTTCTCTTATGAAGCATCGCACTGTTGGGAATGTACAATAATAGGATAATTTGTCAGTGTGTGTGAATATGCGCCCTCATTAGTTTTTATCAAATTCCTTGTTCTCTTATTGAGCATCGAAAAATGTGAAGCTACAGCTAGCCGTCTGTGATATGAGTCATCAGCAACAGGGTCTTATAGCAAGTAAATGAAATTTACCTCTCATGAGTCTTCCTTCATATCTGCAGCATATGCAACAAAGCAGTCATGTCTCGCCATTTCTCATTTTCCCTGTGGCATACATTAATGCAAGGGGGAAGAACTTAAGATAGCTCCAGTAACTATTAAGGACTTGATGGCCATCTTGGGATACTTGTCAGGAGGGGGAGTGTGCTTATTTTCTGTGGTGCTTGTGATAACACAGGTCAACTGCACACACACAGGCTGGATGGCAATCCCTCCAGTCAGGAAAAGCAGAGGAGAGGAAAGGCAGGGAAATGGAGCATGGGAAAAGGGTGGACGAGAGGGGTGCAAGGGTGCGCCCAAGCCCTTCTCACACTGAGCTGGGAGGCAAGAGGGAGAAAAAAAGCCATGGTGTCTGATAAAAGAGCCATTCAGCTGAAAACACCAAGGACCTAATCACTAAAAACAGCCTTGATAGTGAGCCAGATCCCAGAGGAATAAGGAATCAGGAGATAGAAGGATTTCTCTAACCCCTCCATTAGTAACTTCAAGTTATCTATGTGTCCACAAGACGCACATATCAAAAGACATTTGATTCAAATTCAATTAGGCTGTCTCCAAGTGGGAAAATACTGGAGAAAGAGGAGTGCTAAGAATGAGACTGAGGGAGGCGGAGGCAAAGAACTTGAGGAGCAAGTTGAATGTATTTGGGATTAGATAATGCCTGTAGACATGTCATGAGTTGCAACATTGCTGCAGTGTTGTGGTGCAACAAAGTGTGTTTACATTTTAAATCAAATCCAGATGGAAATGGGATTTTTAGCCTTCAGTGCTGTTAGCCACTCTGAGCGGCTTTAACTCTTCACATTTGACTGCCTCTCAGGCAGCAACCTGGAAAAGACTTTTCACAGCACTTTTGTTGCTAGCAGGAGATTAACATTGTATTTTTAGTCCTTATTTATGATTTCTTTGCCTCAGAAAAGATCTGTATTGGCAAAGCTTTTTTCCTCCCTGCTCGTTGACAGACTATGTGTCAGATTTATGGGTTTGTCTCTCTTTAATTTAAAGCTTCTTTAAAGAAATAATGGGTATAAAGTTGAGGGCTGCAGAAAAGGAAACTGATTTCATGACTTTCACCGTGGTGAGCATGCTGTTACTGTTTAGCACATATTCTAAACAACAAAGTCTGGTTCCAGTCTGGGTAGACTTGGGTGCTGTTCTGCGTGGAGTTTGCATGTTCTCCCAATGCTTGTGAGGGTTTTCTCTGGATACTCCAGTTCCATTCCAGTCTGGTGGTGGCTACTCTGTGTACACATTTCTAAGTCATTGTGTTATTTTACCAGCTGTGTACTTAAAAACCATTAATGACAGCTGCTACATCTGACCAAAAAAAGGCAATAAAAAGCTTTACCAACGCACTCAATAAGATGATAAAATTCAATAATATCCATCCATGCGTCCCACAGATTGTTTGGACTGTGGGAGGACACATGCACAAACTCCTCCCAGATGAGCTCAAACTGGGGTTCTTTAACTGTGAGGTGACCTGAGCCCTAGGTCTGCCCACTGCATTAGCGGGTAGCCCTCAGTCTTATCGTGGTATATAAAAATGAAAAATGATCCCCTCGTTCAGACTGAAGCTGCAGAAAAAATTTCCCTCACTGTGATTTTCCATTAATACTTATGCAATAATATAATAGTGTCAATCAATGGCTCTCAACAGTTTAACATATTTTCTTCATCTCCCTCCACTAACATTAAGCTTTACAAGGTTTATGGTTTCACGATGCTATACTCGGCATTCTCAATTTTAATTTGAAAAGGTGGACATTTAATAACACTATACTAATATAAAAATAGTCTGCCACATTATTCATCTGCTCCTCTGTCCTCCCACTGCTGCTGATGTGAAGCTCTCTGCCTGCTGATAGGACAGGGGAGTGGCTGATCCTCAAAGACAAAAAGTACAACTAACGTTCAAATCAAAGATGTAGATTATTCATTAGATTCAATTGCTATGAATTGTTTGCATTTGTCTGTTTATTGAATTGAAAAAGTCATTGCTCTGGAAACTTCGAATATGTATTTCATCAATTGCTGTTCGGTTTGAGGATTTTGGGATGGATTTGATCGATGGAAAGAAGTAAACCAGGCACAAAAAAACAATACAATACAAATACATTGGAACCTCTGACGAGCGGACAGCCTACACTGAGCAGACAACGCAACGTGCACCGACAGGAATTTAACTGGTACCGCACCTTGATGAGCAGACAACCTGCCAAACACGGACAACTTTAAAGCTGAATTGCCAAAATACTAGGACTGGACCCGATTATCCAAATCCTCGGTTGTTTTGGTGATGTCCGCATTTTAATTTTTAATAAATTGCTGCTTCCCCCCTTCGCGGTGCTACACTGTGACTCTTAAGCTTAGCTTTCACTTTTTACTTTACACCAGGGGAGTCAAACATAAGGTTGTGGGTCAAAACCGGCTGCAAAAGGCTCCAATCCAGCTTCACAAACCACCAAGTGAGATGATCAAATAGGATTTATATGAGTTTTTGGTTTTTTTCTTTACATTTCACTGTATTTTGCACTAGAATGTTTCAGTAGTAATTGTGTGATCTTGCTAAAATATAGACAATTCCATCAAGTACACTGTGCACCACAACAAAGAAAAACTTTCAAGTGTAAATTAAAGGTTATTATGGCATTATTTTCACCGGTCTGGTCCACTCAAAAAGAAACTGGACTGTATGTGGCCCCTGAAGTAAAATTTGATTTAGTATTTATTTTGGATATATTTTATAAATGTGTATATGTGTTTGTATGCTGTATATTGTATACATCTTTGTATTGGTTCAGTTATGTGCTTTTAAATAAGTATGTTTTTTTCATAAAATCTTTGGTGTTTGGTTCGTTCAATAACAAACGGTCCTACAATTTGTCCTTGTGACGTGTCCCTCCAAAGAGAAGACACTTGCCCTTGGACTTTAGGATGTCCCAACATCCAAAGTTTCATTCTATAATACAATAAATAGCACAACTAGGCATAAAGCCACCATCCCCCCCTTCAGTTTAGTGCACATTTCTTTTCCTTTTCTGTCCTTTTCTTCCTTTTTATGAACTGAGTTTTTCTTGGAAACGTCCTTTTTTGTCCTCCTTTACACGACCTCACCTCAGCACATCTTTTCTCTCCAAGATCAAACACCACCAGGCATTTTCCCACAGCTTTAAACTCACTCGGAGGGACACAAGATTTGGGAAAAAGGAAAATTTATGTTCCTAATCCCACTGCTTGTTTGTACATGCATGTACGTCTTAAATGTACCAGTATATACAGTATATATATTTTTTTTATTTATTTATTTATTTTTTATTTTTCCGATGACATTAATGTGTTTTTTTTAACTGAAATTATATATTTTGTGTAAAACTTATATATATTTCTGCCAGGGAGTGTTCAAAATGTAATGTTTGCACTTTTCAGATAAATTGAAATGAATTTTCTAGATATACATGTGAACATTAAATCTCTGATGAGGAAACTGAGAGGCCTGGTTTTTAACCATTTCCCTCTTTCAAACTAATGTCAATCAAGATTCAAGGATTTTTCTATGTTATTTCTTGTGACGTGTAATTTATTTTTTTTTTTTATGGCTTCCATTTGCCCCCCAACAGACATCACTATGTCACATGACCACCTCAGATGGCATTCGCTGGTATTATACTTTAATACGAGCTTGCTAGACTCCGGTTCCTCCGCTCTGAGCACTTTGCCGCAGTGAGGGACGGAGAAAATGATTGACAGGTGGTGTCCCGATGGATTTACATCTCATAAATACTGCTGCTAGAAATACTATTAAGTGGTAAACAAGGCCTTCACACTGCATGTTTTCAGTGCCTCATATTCAAGATGATTGTTTAAAAAATGCCATTCATTTGCTGAAGCATGTCTCTGTGTCTTTAAAGCTGTGGGATTGGGTGGACATGTGCTTCAAAGTGTGGGCCTAAGGTCATGGAGATTCAAAGAAAAAGAAACACGTATCCTGATCTGATCAATGTTCAAGCTGTGGGAATTTGCATGTGTGTGTGTGGGAGAGATCTATTAGCGTATCTGAGGAATAATCACCACTCAGGACTGGAAGTAAATGCCATTATTAGTTTGCAGTATTTTATTTCACATAAACTTATTTTGGTAGCCTTACGGTGACTTGGTGTAACTCCTGGGTTAAGATCTGCAGCATCATGACTCTAAATAAGCTGGTGCTTTGGTAGTTGGAAGCTCGTGTTCATAATTGTAAAGAGAATCAAGGTTACATTCAATCTCTTATGCAATTCTGTCTTATACATCAATTACGTCTGCAGTGAAAATTGGGAATGCAGAAAGACTTGTTAAAAGATTCTGTGTGCTTGTAGACTTTAGGTTATAATACATAATGGTTGTTCTATTTCACACAACAGTTTGCCCCTTAATGAGGTTGTTTTGGCAAAGGGAGTGAAGCCTGATAACTGTCTTTTTTTCTGTAAAACACTTAGTAACACTATTAAATCCTTGATGAGCTTCAATTTAGTTCCATTCTCGGGTCAAATCTTTAGCTTTGAGCACTGGGAAAATGCACCCACACTTGCACAGTTTTGTATTGATTTTCTTTAGCAATATTCTTTTTACAACGTTCCCATGTATAACTGAAATAATAGGACATATGTCAATGTTGAGAGTGGTTATTATCAGTGTAACAGAAAAGATTATTCACACTATTGATTATTCTGTAGTTTTTTTGCCCAGATGAGTAGTTATTTCTTGTGTTGATTGCACTGTGGTAAATCAAATGTAATATGAGTTGACATTTCTTAAAGCAGACACAATTTCAGTTAATAAATGTAATGTCAAGCTTATTGTTGTGGTTTGAACAGCTGGTCAAAAAAGTAGTGTTAATTTGTGACTTTTTTTTGTCATTGTCCTCTGATCATATGAACAGTTTGGGAGTGTGGCTACATGAAGCAGTGAGTAACAGCACACTGCTTCACTCACACTCTAAAATAAATTAGGAAGTGTAGAATCACTCACTGGGCAAATAAGTGGTAGGAGATTTTCATTTTGTGGATGCAATACTTAAACGCCATCTGGTTCTTTCCATGTGTCGTCGTCCAAACACACCTGGTTGATCGAGGACAGCTAAGGATGTATTTTTTAAGGTGAAGCAAATGTGCATTTTAACTTTTTGTAGTGCCTTTTGAATAATGTTTTGAGGCAGAGGCTGTGTCTGAATCTCAGGGTAATTTTCATTAGTTTGTCAAGATGAAGATAGTAATTAACTCATTCCAGTTTGATTTTTTCCACAATGTTTTTTTTTTTTTTTTTTTTTTAAAGGCTATTAAATACTGGAGCCATTTTAATAATTTTACATACTTAGGCCTTTTAGCTTGATTAAACTAATTCACTGGGGTGGGAGCTTGGTGCTTTTCTACATATTCACGTGGACATCACATTCAAATTGGTGTGATTTTAACTTGTGGAACTGGAGTGTTGAATTGTATCAGGTCTCTGTCTCTCTCGGCTGTGAGTGATTTATTTGCCTCCCCAATGCCTGAACTATGACAACTTGTCAATTAAAGTCAGGATCATGGCTGCTGACACATGACAGTTTTCATTTTATTCACTGCCATGCTGGCGCACCTCTTTATATTTAATCACAGTCATTCACGGGAACCTTGAAATGTTTTTCATAATTGTGCTATGCTTTCACACAGCCTGCCATTTTGGCTTATTTTTATTTGAACATGCTCTCTGAACTGCTGTTTTGACCCTGAGATCAAACTTTATCTGAATTGAGTGGACTCTTTGAAGGTCCTTATACTGACATTTGTACATAAGGAGGAAGCATTTATGAAGCGCCCACTTACAACTGTATTTCAACTGTCCTCTTCCAGTGATATCGGAGCTTAGCATATGTTTGCTGCATCATGCATATAAGAGGATAATAAATGCACATTAGACCTGAGTCTTTCATGTGCTGCACAATAGGAGATGAAGGCTTCTAACGAGATTGCATATCATCAAAGTAAAAAATGTTTGCCGGTATTTTTTTTAAAGTAAATAGATGTGTTCATTACTGAAAATGAAATGCAACCAGCAAAGAATTACTGTCTAAAACAAATTTGCAGAATCTGAAAAAAAGATAAGTAATGAGTCACAGAAAACTATCTACAGCTCATTTCAATTGAAGCTGACCCTGTTGACCACCAGTTTACACAGAAACAGAGTTCAATGTCAAGGGTAAACCATGTCAACTGCATCTACATTGAATTATGCAGGAAGTAGGCAGGGGATCGTTATGTGACATCTGCAGTGCCACCAAGTGCTGGCAAAATTATAGCCTGGAGTACTGCGTGATTGGCACTTAATGAGCAAATGTGAGTGACAGTGAGCTTTAGCCTGGGGGAAACAACAGCATGGGGCTGTGGTAGGTCATGAATCTGGAATAATAAAGCAGTAAACGGTCTCCATCACAAGCTATTGATTTTCCTTAGCCTTGGTCTACATTTTATGTTCATGATCATCTACCAATACTGTAGCAGCGACATATAAAGCTTGTGTGTTGAGGCACTAAGTAAAAGAAGCAAGACATGCTGGGATGAATGACCCATTCCTTTCCAGATGGATCCTTTCAGGCCATATTTCACATTATTGTTGAACAGACTTTATTAAATGGGGCTCATTTTATATGTAGACCTACCTTCATATGAGGTGAGGCTTACAAAGTCCTGACAGAGGTCTTCTGTCATCACTTTTAAATGGAAAGAAAAAAGGACAGATGTGCAGAAATTATGCCTCGACAGAGGACTTGCACTTGACTCCTGCTCTGTTGTCTTATCAAGTCTTTCATTAGCATGCTGCTGCTGGAGTGCCTTATAAATGTAGCTGGTAATTCACAGGAAGCTTCCCCTCCTGCTGAGGCCTTCTCCTCCCCATCCCCTGCCATTATGCAATTCCTCATGGTTGTGTGACTTCTCCCCACACCCACCTGTCTGCCAGTCGACATCCCCTCCTATCTGCCACTCACATTTTCATCTGCATCCGCCTCCTCTCCTCGCAGCTACTCGTACTTTTCAATTTATGTCTCCATTTGTCTGAGCCTCTGAGCACAGGGATGGATGTTTACAGTAACAGAGTTGCCAGATTTTGATTTTATGTTTCATCATCAAATTAGCTCTGTGCCACATTTGAGTGATCTATTTTTTCACTATGATGCTGTTAACAGGATGTTATGATGTTCTCACCAATACATTAGTGTTATATATGCATCATTACTAAGCTGTGAATAACTATAAAAGTGGCTGCATGCTTCGGATATGGAGATGTACTCCTGCTTCTCGAATGTATGCTTGATTCATCAACATAAAAAAAGTCCTCATCGAAAACAACTAATGTGTTGAAGCAAGGTCAGGCGTCAGAAAGCCATTACATTAATCGGATTGGAACTTCTCTTCATGGTTATATTTGTGCTTGTAGTTAATGCAGTTACAGCATGCTCATCTCATTTGACTTTGCTGTTGAATGCAGGACTCATTGGTGCAATCTGGGGCATCAGATGAGTTCAGGGGCAGTGTGTTGACAAAACTCAGAAAGGTCGGAATGGGTCAGGAAGTGGAGGGCTGAGTATGAGATTGTGATGAGCAGCACTTCACGCTGAATGAAGGGGACTGGATTGGTGTGCTTATGACAATGTGTGGAAAGTTATACACACGATAACAGTAAAAAATACAGATTAAAATACATATTAAGGCTTTTTTCCCCCCTTGTGGCTGGCTTTGAGGCCGTTTATCTCGATTATCTGCCTTCATAAAGTCATATGACTCAAAGCACTTTAAAAACTTCACCTTTCCTTCTCTTTCAATCAGTTCATTTCATTCTGCTCCATTAAGCAATGCTGTTAATGTTTGATAATACATTTGCATTATCATGATGCGGTAGAAATGTGTTGTTCAGCCACAGATGGCCAAGTGGATGGGAAACATTGGAAAAACCAATGATTTCATTTCAATTGGGTGTCTTTGGATATTCTCTCTGATAACCTGTTGTGTTTGTCAAAATAAAGACCATTGTTTCTTAAACAGTAAAATGCATTTTAGATTAATAGCTCATTGTTTTCACAGCAATACTTGGAAGCCCTTCGTATGATGGCGTTCCCATCCCAGGTACATCCAGCATTCTAAAAACAAAACTAGCCTTAATTTAAATGCATTCATTACCTGTTTTCCTTTCATTGTCTATTCTCATGCAAGATGCTTCTATTATTTCATCACGACTGCAAAATTCATTTAGCCCATATGAGAAGAAGTGAATATTAAGTTACCACTTTTGATTTGATCAAATCACGTTTTTCCTCATTAGTCTCTTTAGCTGGGATTTAGCTGGAATGTTATGTTTTTGGCTCCTCTCCTCGCTGTGATTTCCTGGAGTTCACTGACAAGTATAATCGCTTGTGCACTCGTACGAGATAAACATCCAAGACACCAAATGGCTTTCAGTGATTTCACAGTTTTTAATTGGATCTTATGGATAAAACAATTTGTTATCGTGGTTTTTGGGAGGGGCGTTTGTGACTCCAGGCATAGACCAAGTGATCTGATTTGAATGTGTGGAGCAGTGTGGAGCTGGCACATTCACCAATATTGTGCAGATGATGACGAATAGTTCCATAAGTATTCAGCCCATACAAAAATGGATTGCTTAAAATGCAACCGAAGTTGAAATAAAACAAAGAAACCCTGTAATGATTGACAAATGCTCTGAAAAGACTGTTACTGTTTAAATTCCAGCATCACAAACATGAGTAAAAGCATTTCCAGTTTAAATTAATATGAAAAGGAAATGACTGCTGTCAATGACTGCATCAGCTAATGTACAACTAATAGGATCAATAGGAAGCATTTATGACTCGAAAATTGAATCGAACATAATCATCAAATCCTAATGTTGATTCTTAAATTTATGTCTTTTAAATATTCTGAGAATCCTTAAAAGAACTTGAACTAAAAGTAAATAACAACTTTAGTTTTTCAGCAATAGTTTCTTTCTCTAATAAGTGGTCATTACAAACTATTCAGCCATGTTAATAATTGACTTGGGAGTGCTTATGGCAGATGTTCAGTGTTTATGTGATGGCTCGGGGGGTATGACTTGTCACTGCTGAAGGTCTTTCATTCAGTTAATGTGTAAGGAATCTACAGATGGACCTCATCCAAGCTAAAAACAAAACCCTTTGAAATGGCCTATTGATCTTTTACTCAGCAGACTCTTGCTCTCTCCGGGTTGCGCTGGTGTAACTAGATATGACTCAGTGTCCTTGGTTTAGGCTGAGCAGAGTCACTTGTTCTCACCAAAAATTCACACACATGCAAAAATGGGCACATATGAGTCCTGGGAGCGGGATGTGAACGCAGTGGGCTGTGAGGATGGGTAATAGAGGACAGTATGTGTCCTGGGATCATGGCGGATGGATCCTCCATTGCGAAGGCGATGAGACCTGAAGGGCGACAGGGAGATGGAGGCATTGAGGGAGAGAGCAGCCACAGCCCAACGCTCTGTTAGGCGCCTAATGGAGAGACAGCAAGGAAGCAGCAAGCACTGTGGGGCCCACTGCTCACACAGGAACACAAACTCAGACAGGGAAGAAAAGCCAAGCGGTAGGGGCTGCTGCAGGACTGGTGCATTTATGGTTATCAAAATCACTTGACTCGTAATTGCAAGAGGTCTTTGAAGGTGCAACTAAAGACACTCAAATCTCTATTCAGTAACACAAAAGGATTTTCAACTGAAGATTGTGTAGCCAGACAAACAATAAACTTAACATTTTTAGTCAAGAAAGAGGAATGAAAACATGGTACCGTAACAGACTGTTATGTAAGTCTGTGTTTTTTGTCCCTCGGGTCACCATTTTCATTATACACCAACGTCCGTCTGGGAGACATTTGATTTACAAGGTCCACCCTCAGCTACTGGTACTGTTGTTCAAACATCAGAAGGTCTAACAAAGAGTACAGTGTCTAAAATTGTCCCAAAATCCCCTTTTAATGTCCTTTGGCTTCATTAGGAATAGTATTTTAGCCACGCTGTTTTTGATTTGTTGTTGCAATTGTTGTTTTTCTTTTGTGGATGCGTGCATTACTTTTTCCAGAAATATTCATCATCCAAGATGAAAATAAGAGCCCACTGCATTCAGACTATTGAATACTGAATATCAAAATTTTCTTTGATCTTAGAGTCTGGGACAAATACAGATGGTGGAACCCATTTTTTCATTTCCTTCACTTTAAGAGGGAGACTGGATTTTCAGATAGAGCACACAACTCCACCTTAGACTGCTGATGCCATGGTTAATTGGATCAAAGTGTTGTATTGCAACAAGACTTACAATTATACCTCCTCAGTGGTGGAGCTATTTTAATGAGCTCTTTTTCAAACCATCTTACCTCGCAAGCAACTAATCTACATTATTGCAGTTTTCTGTACATGGGGAGAACCTAGACAACCAGTGTTTCACATAAATTCAGCTAATTTTCTTGCTCAAAATTCAGTATATTGTGCCTAAGTCTTAAAAAATTGAAACATTAATACCTTTTACATCTTCTTGTAATATTCTTTCCCTCCGTGATAATTCAGGTTTTTCATATTTCTCAGTGCTCGTAAAATCCTGTGCACCTTCTTAGACATTTAAAAATCAGTGCTAAAGTTATGAACATTCATTTTTAATGACGTTAGCTACAAATACATAGAACAAGTTACTTGGGAACAATTGCGATGAATAATTGAGAAAAGATAGCACAACTGAACGACAGAATACAGCCTATTGTTACATAAAGGAGTGTGAGTAGGTTGTTGAATTGTGAGCACAGAGTATAGTTCTGTTCATTACATAGTAACTTAGGGTGGGAGAACAAATTGCAGATTTTGATGGTAATATAATTCAAAGTTGTGCTGCTGTTGTCTTGGACACAGCGTATTTATCATCGCTTTACATTCACAGCTATGTAAGCCACACCAAGCCACGTCAGATAACCTTCACCCTTCGTAGGTAAACAACTGCTTCAAGGGTGGTATGTAAGTATTAAAGTACACAAAGAATCTCTTTTGTTTTGAAATATGTTTCTCCATCACAACTCACTACTTTGCAGGAGTGTTTCTAAAAGGTAAGCATGAAATAATGTGACATTAATGACATTTCAAGAATGTTTTTAGCAATATACACCAGTCATCAATGAAAAACACATGGTAAATTATAGCTCCTGGATGCATGTGAGGTGTGACTTATGAAACCTCCTACATGAAATGATTATTAAGAGATATTCACAGCCAATTAATCTCAGTCTCCAAACTCACTGGCCTTTACAGTACTTCTATGTAGGAAGCACATGTATTCACCAGTGGGAATGGTTACATTGAAAAGACAGAGGGGGAACTAGGTTAGAGAGCTGAAGCCCCTGAAGGACTCCTCTACACTCCACTCAATAAGAAAAGCCCTAAATGGATTTCGGTGGGGGGACTGCTCATGGAGAACTGAACAGATTGATGGGTACACATTCTGCATGCTGTTACCGGTGCAACAGCAACACCAGAAGCATCTCATCAACAATTACAGCAGAGAGAGCAGAGAGGGAGATAAGTCCAGGGGAGGCGATGCATTTCAGGAAGATATTAGGCTTGGATAACAAAAAAAATAAAAAATCCACACAGACTAAATCAGTCTGTTTCCAGCACAGTGTGTCAAGAATCCTTGGCAGCATTACGCGAGTGTGTGCAATTCAAATCCTCTCATTGTATTTCTGCAGAATCAGTATGTTTCAAGGTCACTCATAGTCACCTGTAATTGATTATTACAAGCAAGCAGAACAGACTGATAAGCTCCTTTCACCATCTTAACGCTGAGCCTATTTGACAAAGACTGTACTCATCTCCAGTATTGACTGCCAACAAAGGAGGTGGAGACCATTAATGGTGTAGTCACACACATTGTGATGACCGACATCTGTGATGCAAATCTAGAGTCATATATAATGGAAACTATTGATATGATTGTGTAGCCTTTTTGCCCTTACAACAACAATCAGTAACACATCAAAAGTTGTTCACAGTGAATGAAGCATTATATGACAGCACATGGATGTGCATTTCGCTGGTCAGGGAGGAAATTATTCATACATCATAAAGGTTGAGAGTATTGTGTTAGATCAGACATGGAAATAGACTCGGTTGTCTTGCCAGAGAATAAAATGCAACAGGAGGACGGGTCTCTGGTTTGCTGCTAAACTGTAATCTAGCAGCGTGGAATACAATCACTGTAGGAGAATAGGCAAGTGTTGAGAAGGACACGCGGCTCAAGAAACAAATCAGAGGTCTTTCCAATGCATATGTCGAAAAGTAAGAACAGCTTTAGGGGGGCTTTGAAAACAAATCTCTCTCTCTTTTTTCCTTTCCACCAACACTGTCTCACACGCTGCGGGAAGCGTGTGTCTTGGCACAACTTTTGAAGTCTCACTTGGACACGCGGCAAAGGAAAGGGTTGCAGGTGTTGATTAGACGTCAGCTTCACTTTGGGAGATAAGTTGCTGTGTGAACAGGCCATTCTTGATTTTCAAGGGCACAGGATACATTTGAGAGACTGCCAAAGGTCCACCTTCATGCTGCTGTTTGCTCCAAAAACAGCCAATAGGAAAAGGAAGTTAGAACGCATCACGGAATCACCCTTTCAGTCATTTTGTTACTTGGTTGCAGGCATTTAAAACTAGTGAAGACCACAGAAAATCACTTGAATATCAACCTTCACATTTTACAATGTGCTGTGGGCCCTGTAGTCTGTCATTCACTACATTGAAACAATGCAGGTACTGATGATGTGGTTGCTAGGCAACACTAACCACTTGATTATTTATTGAATAAATGGAGCAGTGTACGTGCGTGTGTGTGTACACGCAAGCGAGTGAGAGGGAGTATGAAAAAGGTCTCTTATTCATGAACTTTTTGGTGGGGGCAGTTTTCTACACTCTAAAGAAAAACGGGCCAAGTGGTTGCAGCGTTCCTCTACTTGATACGACACGATGTGCTGCAACTTGTCTGAGTTCAAGGCCAAGCTGAGAAGGAGTGAATGAGTGTGTGTATATAGCTTGATGAGGCTCTCGATACGAGTCCGATGCTGGATGGGTGGTTATACACTGATCAGCCATAATATTGCATAATGTTATGACCACCAACAGGTCATGTGAATAACCGTCGCAATCCCTTCAGTATGACACTTTTTGGTTAAAAGGCAGTAAATTTTAACATTTTGTCTCCAAAAGGACAAAAAAAAATGTTCAAGGATATTTAACAAGGGACAGATTTTGATTGTTAGATGCACCTGTGATGTGTTTCCAGTCTGAAGTGGTCTATATTTGGGGGTGTCAAAGGCCAAACAAGGGGGGATACAATGCTAGTAATCAACGTACAATCTTCTGTAGTTCAATTTGCTGGAGATCTTAATGCTGGTTCTTATACAGAAAGGTAGAAAGAAGATAATCAAATAGAAATATCTTATTAATTCCAGAGGGAAATTCTTGTAGCATAGCTCCACACAGAAAAGAACACAGAGTGAATAGCATCAAAATTAAAATATCAATACAAGACAATAATGTTAATTAAGTAATATTGAACATATATATATATATATATATATATATATATATATATATATATATATAGGGCTAAGCAGTGACTGGTATAAACACAGAAGGCTGAAAAACAACAAACACTAGTCACACAACAAACATTATATACAAAGATGAGTTAGTAAATAGACAGTACAGTGCATTTTGTTGAGTATGGTGCTGCATCCCTTTCCATCGCCTAAACACCAACAACAGTCATGTGAACATCAGAACAGGACTATTGAGCAGTAAAGGAGATGGTTTGGTCAGATGAATAACTTCCACATCATGTAGATGACTGGCTGCATGTATGTTGTGTACCTGGGGAATAATTGGAGGAAGGCACACAGATAGAGGCAGTGTAATGCTTGGAGCAACGTTCTTCTGGGACACCTTGGCTCTTGCAATCTATGAATGTTATTCTGAAACATACCACCCACCTAAAGCATTGTTGCACACCATATACAGCTTCTCATTGGAAATGCATCCCTTGATGACAGTGGTCCTTTTTTTTTCTTATTTGGCAGGACAAAGAGAAAGTGTATTAGGAATGGTTTAAGGACCGTAAGAAAAGTGTTGAATTGGCCTGAAGATTTCCCAGATCACAGTCTAATCAGGCATTTGTTGGATGTGCAGCTCCAACAAATCTGATCCATTTTGGCACCAGCTGGTACTTAGAAGATAAACATGATGCCAGATAGCACACTATACTCTCAGAAGTCTGTTGGAGTCTATTGCTCAATAGGTCAAGGCTGTCTCAACAGCAAAAGGGGAAATCACACAATTCAAGAAGTGTTACATTTGACCACTGTATTTGAATATATAGAGAGATTGCATCTTGGAAAGATAGTCACCATAGTTCAGCTAATCATTCCTGTATCTAATAAACATCACCTAAATACCAGAAACCATTAGTCACATTAGACATTCAGGTTGTTGTTGCTGTTGATCCGAGCAAAATGCAAACATAATTTAACTGTTTCTGTTCTTGTATATCAGCACTGACTGAACGCTCCTGCATTTCATCTTTGAGGGAAGCAACATTATTAGACATCACTCATGTTCTGAGGTAGAGGAAAAATGTAGGTCATCAGAGAAAAAAACACACCATGAATCCCCCCCTCCAGCTGACATCTTTGAGGCAAGAGAAGTCTTGGGTTGCACACTAATCCATCTGGTCAAACTGGGTTTCAAATCCAATCTCAGTTATCTCATTATTGTTGCTGGAGTTATTGAGCCTCCACATTGGTCAAGAGATAGTTCAGATAATCTGCTATAGTCCTGTAATAAGGCCTGTAAGAACTAATGATTCCTGTAACCATGGGTTAGGGACATTAATGGCACACGGGCTCAATAGAAAACACAGGGTTGAAACAAACTGCATGACATTTAACAGCACTCATTTCTGTCTTTGTTTGGCTTGTTGAAAATGAGTTAGATTCTTTGAAAGGTTTCTTTAGAGAAGCTGTAGAGCGGAGAAGGTGGAGATACAAGTTCCAAGCAAGCCTCAAAAATCTGAAGTTTACAGAGTCTGGAGTGAAAAATAATTTGCCGAAGGTCTTACAGATATTCACTAAGTAAACACAAGCTTTGTTTTGTGCCTTGGGAATTGAAAAAAAAAATCTTTATGAGTGACTAAAAATACACTTTCAGGCAAATTATATAAGCACAAGAAAACATAGTCAAAGTCACATACGCACAAATGCACTCGTACCTTTTGTTATTGCAGTGCTGTCTGCTGTTGTCTGCATTTCATGTTATTGTGATGAAGTCCCATTCTTTGTTTTCTCCTGATAACACAAGTGTCATGGATTTTCTTTTTTTTTCATGTGTCTAAGATAGTCTTAAATGTTGAGGAGAACTCGCTGCAATTGTGTGTCTGTGTGACAAGAATCTAATTCCATCTCATAACAGACTAAAATCCTCCTCATTGGGGTGAGCGGCGAGATCAATACTGTTGACACGGTAGAAAATGGGTCAGGATGTGTCAGAGTCAAAGCAGCGCAGTTCAACATATCCAGTACACTGCTGTCTTGTGAGACGCTGCAGCCGTGCAACAGAACAGGCCTGAAAGTGGTGTGTTTGGACTAAGCCCAAGCACAAAACAGTGACTAATAAAATGTTGACAGGCACAAACCTCTTGCTACACAAGCCTGAGTTATGTGCTACGTCTGGCTAGTGTTCGCAGTGTTTGATAATCCACATTGCCTGTATCCGGTCTTGATATTTTTTCTGGCGTCACACGCACACACATCAATAACAACTCACCCCCATTTCTTCACATGCACACACGTGTATACAAACACAGCGGTCGGAAAAGGAATCTGGGAAAGGCAGTCTGGAGCATTTGTTGCGCAACTGCTCAGTATTCACACATCATGCTTCAATTGCTCGGTTTCATCTGTTGTTGGACACATTAAAGGTCTCTAAAGGGCCTTCTTTGTATTCCCATTTGTTTTTATATTCTTTGGGACGATCAGGTTTTGGGTTCTATAAATGATTTATATTTTCCTTTCAATGTTCAAGCTGTTCGAGCCTCATCTCCAGCAGGGTTCTGACCCATTTAGGCTGTTTTTTTATATGAGGCAAATTTAAAGGGAGACGTGATACACATCAGTTGGATGTTGAGTATAGGCTGACAGGGCTGAATCCCCCCCAAACTAGAATGACAAGTAAAATATCTAGTTTTATTTTGTAGGTTAAAGTTGTGTCCCAGGCTGAAAGAAGTTGTAAGTTGTGTATCACAGTTGGCAATTTAGCACTGTACGAGACCTTGCCGTGGACCTGTGTGGGAAGATGTGCTGCACTGATTTGGCTGTAGGCTCATAGCAGTAATCCAGTCTGCGGGGTGGAGATTGAACATGGAAGCAGATCAGAGATCTCTCTGTGCAGATATTTGGGTGGTCCGTGAAAAATGTGGGAGCACGGTGAAATCATTACACATTCTGAAACTGATGCTTACAATTTGTACGAAGAAGTTCAATTCTTCAAAAGTTGACTGAAGTTTCTATTGCATTATTTATTTCAACATTTTCACATTGACAATTTATGAAGGATCCATCCACAATTTTTTAAGAAAAAATTGTTTAGTCGTGTTGTAAAGTCTCTTATTTGGTTAAAATACTCTAATTGTTTGTCTGTTTTCTCTCACAAGTCCGTATCCATACAATCTTAAAACCTGTATACCTCTGACGAGGATGCTGTGCTGGATTAAAATAACCAATGTCCACCAGTGATGTGTGTGTGTGTGTGTGTGTGTGTGTGTGTGTGTGTGTGTGTGTGTGTGTGTGTGTGTGTGTGTGTGTGTGTGTGTGTGTGTGTGTGTGTGTGTGTGTGTGTGTGTGTGTGTGTGCGTGCGTGCGTGCGTGCGTGCATGTGTGTATATATATACATATATGCAGTAAAACCTCTGATGTAGGGACGCCCTAAAATCCAAGGGCAATTGTCCCCTGAAGACAGGTGTCCCCTCTTCGGAGGGATCAGTCACAAGGACATATTGAAGGACCAGTTGTTACTGAACAAACCAAACACCACATATGTTACGTTGATTTTAAAGCACATAACTGAACCAATACAAAGATGTATGCAATATAAATACAAATATATATATGTATATAAGATGTATACAAAATATAGCCTAAGTCTATATTTTTGCAAGATCAAACAATTAGTACTGAAAATGATTACAATCTCTACATAAAGTCAATTTTAATGAAACATTCTAGTGCAAAATACAATGGAATGTCAAAAAACATAACGTGTATAAATCCTATATAACCTCTTTGCTTGGTGGGACCAGATCAGAGCCTCTTGGTCGGTTTTGACTCACAGGCCTTATGTTCTCTGCTGTTAAGGGAAAGTGAAACTTTCATGAGCGCAGAGTATGCGTGACGTCAAAATCGTCATCCACCCCTGTGTACTGGGCTCCGCTCGAACATGCCAACTAGGCATGTGCCAGAGCCTACTGGGTGGTTGTGTGAGGAGATCCTCCGTCTCCCCTTCCGAAGAATCACAATTTTAAAGCAAATAGAGATCCATACGGCTCAAAATTAACTTATTTAGGAAAGGTGGAAAACGGCAGGCAGCAGATGTTACGTTACATCATGGAATGCGCACGGAAGTGAACCCAGAGTGTAGTATGGAGGCAATGGTGTGGCACCTGCGGCCCACGGACAGTCTGCAGACACGCATGTAGGGACTGACGGAGAGGAGCTGCACAGAGCAGCATCGTACTGCGAGGAAGCGGTGATTATTCAGATCTCAAAACTAATCTAATGACACCACCACAATGTCTGAATATTCGAATAATCGGGTCCAGCCCAAGTATTTTGGCCGTTTTAGTGTCCCTCAGCTTGAAATTTGGCAGGAAAACCTGTCCGTTGTCTGCGTCAGGCAGGTTGTCCACTCATTAAGCTGCGTTAACAGTTAAATATGTGTCCGTGCACAATGACGTGTCTGCCCAGTACAGGGTGTCCATTCTTATCGGGTCCGCTCCTCACAGGGTCTCTTTTCTCCAAAAGTACTCCACCATGCTGCTTAAATCAGGTCAAGTTTTATATTTCAGGTAAAACAGAACTTCACATACCGTAATTGAAAAAATATAAATCTTGTAATCACACATTCTACTTAATTTTACCATTATTCTTTTATGTCAATAACAAAGCATTTCTTTGTTATTCCATACTTTGCATTGATTTACTCATCTAATATTCGTTTACACAATAAATGGATCCTGGTTATCACTACTCTAAGGAAATTGCTATTTTCTCTTTAATTAATTTGAGAAATGATTGAGTCGTCATACGAAAGGCTTGACTTGTTTGTTATGTGCTGAGTGAAGTTAATATCATCAAAGCCGACTTACCTTCAAGGGGATGTCTTGCTGATTAAAGATGGCTTTTCAGGCAAACCTATGCTGACATTCACTTGTATTGAAGGCTAATACTGTGTTCAGAAGCTGACTGACTGACAGGTGGTCTTCCTGTGCTCAGTCAGTGGCATTTAAACAAAACTCACTTGGAAGTAATGGGCCCCAAAGTGAGCCAAGGAAATCCGCCCATCGCCATTTCACCACCAGCACTTATTGGAAGAAAGCTTGGTGGCATCAAGCTTTTATGTTTTCCAACCTGAATTTCGATGCCTCTGTCCAAAAATTGCAGAAGAAATTGCCACTCCAGCTGGGTGGGTGATCTGTAGAACGTCATGGAAAATACCAATAGATCTCAAATCCACTTCAGTGTTGCGACAGTAAATCGGAATGATTCACTAATACTTACATTTCATTTCCAAAAGCAAAAATTAGATGTGAAATGGCAAGATCTTTTTTATATATTCACACTAACAATATTCATTGCAAAGATCAAAGCAAACAGATAAGAGTCACCCACCTTCAAGTCAACACTCCTAACTTTGAAATAAATTACATTTAACAAAAAACTAAAAATTTACTCTCAAAATGCCACATAGATATTCCATGCATTAAATAAACAGGTTGGCGCACCATGTTTATCTTGGAGGTGACAACAAGGGGAGTGTTTATTCATATGTAGTATTGTTATATATGATTAAAGCCCCTTTCCATGAGGCTTTCACTTAACATGGTCATGTGGTGTATCGAGCACAGGATTGGCTACTTAACGGAATCTTTACGATAGCATCCCAGGAGACTGCGACAGTGTTTTTTGAATTGCAGCATTTGAAACTACCAAATTACAACATTTGATATACGATTTGAATTTACGTTCGATTAATAGCCCAGCCCTACAGTTCAGGTATACTGTACTGGCTGTAACAAGAGGTTAATTGAAATACTGTTACCTCTCTGCCATCCTGAACCAATCTGGTGTTTCTTGTTTGACCTCTGGCATATACAAGGAATCTTCATCGACAGATAAAGATGCTATTTTGTCTTCTTCAGTCTTTTCTGTATAAATCCTAGACATAGTTGTGCGTGAAACCACTAGAGGATCAGCCATTTGGGAAATACTCATACCAGCCTGTCTGGCACCAACATCCATGTCCTGTTCAAAGTCACTTACATCGCACATCTTGCCCATTATGATACTCAGTTTTCATCAGCAGCTCGTCTTCACATGCCTAAATGCATCGGATTGCTGTGATGTGATTGACAAGTTACAAATTTGCATTAAAATATGGTTGAACAGATTTGCAGATAGCTGGTTAGTGTATCTTCACACTAACAAATATTGTTAGGACCTAGCAATTCATAATGTGAACCCAGTTCATGGGCACATATTCAATAGTCCTACATGGCTGCAGGCCTGGCACGCTTAAGTGCACAGCTATGGATTAGCGGTTAGCCCAGCAGTACCCCTTGATTATGCACTTCGTGGTGACAACCTAAGCACGACTCCATTATAATTGACCTCCTGTTAAACCAAGCAAGCTCACACTTTCCCATAATGGTTCCTGCGAATAAACCTTTAGGTTCTTTACCTGATGCGTGGCAAAGTCACATGGCTTTTCACTCTGCAATTACCAGACAGAGACAGACCTCCTGCTCCCCAGATTTTATTATCACTATATGCTCTTTGGGTCTCCCAAATGGCAATTATCTCACCATGTTCGCAGGTGATTCAGCATGAGTTCCATTAGTGTCTTGGTATAACACTGTTACATTAGTTCATGGCCTCTGGTCTCTTGTTAGTTTTCAAGCCACAGCAAAGAGAAATTAGACCAAACTCAGATTATTATTCATCCTGAAAAGAAACATCACGTCAATTTTTTATCAACATTTTATACAAGGTACGACAATAGCCTAGCATAATGTCTCATAACTGTGGAAAATATAGGCACTGACACATAATTCATATTTTCCTGTGTGTTTTAACTAAAGTTTGGCCAGAAGCCTCTTTCGGAGTGACAATCACCAATGAGCAATCAAGTTGGCTCATTGTGAAGTGATTATAATCACACAGCTACTGCGTGCAATAAAAAAAAAATAAAAAATTCTATGTCAAAATAATTTAGATCTTTAGCCATCATTGGAGCAGGGTTCCTGTGGTGTGTGTTGCTCATCTGTGTGATTGATGATGGGGCCTTGCTCTCTGTGGTCTATGACAGGGCCTCAGTGGACTAGGCCCATGGCAACTACTCAAATGTGACAAGCAGACCAAGCTGGCAGAGAGTGGCCAAGGTGAGAGCAGGACAGATGGGAAGCTTCTCTCTAGAGTATCCGCACAAGACACAACCAAACAAACCGCTTTAGGATTCGCTGCAGATCCCATCCCATCCCTTCCCATCTTGTTGGCCTGGTGTTCCTCTAGCCCGTAACAGGCCTTTTTCATATACATTTTGACACCAGTGTTCTTCACACTCCCTTGATGCGCTGAGCCCCAAATTTTCAAGGGTAATCATTTGAGCTGTGTGCCAGGATGCGTCCCTAATCCTATGGAATTTACTATACATCCCACAGCAAATGATAGAAGAAAGCAGGATATGCAGACTGAATGAGGAAGACCACATGCTTATAATGTGTTTGGACAGACGAGGCTCTCCTGCGATTTGCTGTCAAACTTTACAAAAATTAAGCGGGGATACGAGTGGAGCTTGTGAGTCACTTGAGGCAGTGGGAGTACTCACACCAGCAGTCAACCAAGGCCACCTCCTCCTCTTCATGCATGAACGGCATCCTAAACATGGCTGTGCTGACCTTGCGAGCAGCCATTAAACACCTGGAGGAATTGTCTCCATCTAATTACATTTGCCATCGCCAGCCCTTCAGTGAAAACAGGGACTGTTACCCATGGTGACATTTGAAGGAAAAAAAACCATGTTGAGCACAGTTCATTTTTATGTTATCTGCAATGAGCTGCAGTAAAAGCAGGGTGCTTGGATATTTTTTTTGTAAGGTGATGCAGAAGGTTCAAATGTTTGCTCATCAATAGACTTTAACAGTTGCATCGTTTGGAAATACAGCAATGAATTAATGTAATCATGATTCTGCACTAAATTATAAATACTCAACATTATGGCTCATCTGATACATTTTATGTTTGATGAGTGTGCCAGCTTCATTTTGCAAGTGAACAGACTTCTTGTTTAATCATAATTATTCCAACGACTGAAAATAGTTAATCGCAACAGAAATCTAATTTTCACAACTTGAAGTTGGCACTTGAGAGGTGTTATCATTTCTAATTGAAATATTACGTGGGGAAATAATCTGCAATAATCATATAATCATGCCATTTCTTCCCCAAAATATTTTTTCCCTTGTTTTCTCATGTGATGTCTTTCATGGTCTGTGAAGGCATTCGCTTCCCTCACAGGCACAATATGTTTTAACATCCAATCACTCATTTATTTGTTTTTTAAGTTTACATCAGGGAACTATTGCAGCCATTCCTACTATTTGTTGTTGACCAGTCTTTTACATTGTTGAAGCTGAACCAATGTGCAGATTTGCTGAATAGATGTTTTTAATTAATGTGCTAGATTGTAACAAATTCTTTACAGGTCTGTAAAGGCTTAATTATATTCTATGACACCCCATAACTTCCAGACTTCAACTTCTCAATTTCACGATCATGTAGCCACCATCAGACTCCAGTGTGAATAGTCTACTACCCTGCAGTGACCTGCATGAGTAGAAGACAAGATCAAGCACTGAGACAAGAGGAAGAAGGACTTAAATACGCAAGGGAAGGGCAGACAGGTGATCCAAATCAACACTAATCAGACACACAGAGGGAGTGAGAACAGGAAGGGTAAGTCAACAAAGACGCAGACAAAATAAAACAGGAAGAGACAAACAGGTAAGTGACACAGACTTGACAGAAACATACAAGGAACCCTCACAGTACCCCCACCTCAATGGCTGACACCCGACGGTCCAGGTAGATCAGGGTGTTGTCGATGGGAGTCGGCGACGAGTCGGGGATCCAGGATGTTCTGAGGGCGCTCCCAGGACTGCGTCGTCCCCATAGCCCTCCCAGCCCAATAAGTACTGAAAGCCCTGCCCCCTATTGCGAACAGCCAGCAACTTCTTGATGGCATAGATCGGCTGACCACCACAGAGACACACAAGGAACCCTTACACATAACGTAATACACAGCATGCAGTGGGTGTTTCCTCGGTACAGCAGCTCAACGTGGATGCACAAATTTCATGCATTGTTTGACTGTGATCTTGTCCTGTCTCCTCTGGTGCTGATTTATAAAGCCTGTAAACACAATGTGAACATTCATTTAAAAAAAAAAAAAAAAAAGAGACGTGTCACATCGATGACCACATTCTGAAGTATCTGGGTTCTGATTTGAAAAAGAAATTGGATTTGTGCTGTTCAGCCTACAATTAAAAGGAAATCCCCTACGGATCACAAATCGGCAATGAAAGTTTGGTTTTGACCACATATGCCTGCAGTGTGAATGTGCCTGAGCCAATCCTGGTTGTTCTTGATTTATTGTGTTTTTCAGGTATGTACTATGTTGCTATGTACAGCAAAAAAAGGTGTACATAGATAGTATGGTCTGTGTGTGTATGTGTGAGCTTTCTTTGGCAACTGTGGTTTCCTAAAGCAATCCAGAAACGTGTTTAAAGTTAACTGGCGGCCATAAATTATCCAAAAGTGTAATAGTGATGGACTGGTCACCTCTAGTCAGTTGGTATCACCTCTATCCTTGTGCCTCACTCAATATTGTGTGAATACGGACCTGAACTGAACATTTACTAAATTTAGTAAAGCTCTGTTGGAGTTTTGAAATGATTTCAGTTGGATGAACATATTTTGATTCAATATTAGGCTATTGAAGCCTGGTTCCAATAATAATAAAAAAAAAAAAGGGGGGGGGGGGGGGGGGGATCATGACAGCTTTTACAGATGGAGCATATTTATATGCAGCAAATCACACATGATATAATATTATTTTGGAAATTGATGTGCATCTTACCACACTCAATATGTGTCTCTTTGATTACACAATTAAAGAAGAAGACTCTGTTCATCTGGAACTATGCTGAGCAAAAATGAAATAAAGAAAACCTGCAGTGGGTCTAACTGTGGTGGAGCAATTCCAAATAGGCCTCATGGTTGAGTGAATGAACGGCGTTGGTAATAGCACTTCATTGTGGATAGACAGGATGCCGAGTGGAGTGAGGTGGATGGAGAGGGTGCTGGTATTTTGATATCATTCAAAAGCTCGGCCATGGCTTCTCAAAGCAATTACTAGACTGTCATATTTGAAAATGGGGTGTCAAATTCAGATCACTAAAAAGAATGCAATTACACCCTGATCTGACAGGAATGACAATACTTTCTATTGTTAACATATAGTTTGACCGATGCTTCGCATATCTCTCAACAAACAATTTGTCCAGATGGGGAAAACTACATACAGTGTGCAGGCATTTGTTCTTTTATTACAACATGAAAGTGAAACAAAATCATGAAGGCGCTTGTTACACTAACAATAAAGAGATGATTTACAGCTAAATTTATCATCACAGTCACAAGACATATTCATTGGTCACTTAATTAAGTACACTTAACAGCTCTGCTAAAAATACTTCCTTCACAAAGACAATGTTCAGTTTCTAATATTTTGAATATACATTTACATATATCAGAATATGAAACAGTGGTATAGCATGACCATAATAAGAACCACCTGTACTGCCACCAAATTCCCACCATAGTAATAATCAGAATGATCTGTTTTATGAATGAACCTGTTGATGGACAGCAAGGTTAATTAATTCCAGATTACATAGTTAGAAAGAGGAGTGGGCCCTCTGAATTTGCTTCTAAAATGTTTTTCTCTTTATGGTCTGTTCCACAGGTATTGTACTGGATCAAATTGGATTGAACCAGTGTACGAAATGAGGTGGCTGGTGAGTACATATAGTCCTTGTTTTTCTCCAATCAGTTTTTTCAGCGCAGAAATTTATTTGTTAAAGTCATATATTTTATTCCACCGGGAAGGTCACACACAAGCTCAAATCGTATAATAACTTTACCCATCTCACGAGTTTTAGTTCTGCAAGACGTTAAGTATACCTCACGACATTGCAATGTTATCTACAGGTACAGAGCTTATGGTTTTCTGTGCTTGTTGAAGCTGATTCATAGAGCCGTTGATTTAACTCTGGAGTTGGAGCTGTACTACAGTATATTGCTTCAAATTGTGACATCTCTCCATCGCCTACATTAGCCACCCATTCACTGCTCTTACCTCTGCACCTTCAGGTTGTTGTGATCTCTGTGTCAAAGCACTAAACATTTGCAGTTGTTTTCATTTTCATGAATTTATATGCATCAGTTGTGCTTGTATAAAATTCAAGCTCATAATTCTCAGTGGGCGATGCTGGTGGGTTTGCAAGCAGTTCTTTTTAAAGCAATAAGCGGTGTGTGAGGCCCAATATTAAAATGTGTTGTAAAAAGCTCCGTTAGGTATGTGCAACAGGTGACAGGCATATCAAACTTTCACTTTCCATTGGGATGAAACAAACAAAATATTTTGTGAAAAACCTCATTATTTTTGGTTTTGGTTTTCTCTAATTAGCATGTTGTGCATCGCCATCAATAAATTTGTTTGCTGTGTATAACAGCTTGTTTTTGGTAAATACAACAAATTTTTGGGGTATATGGGCAAGATGTGCAACATCTCAGATTTTATTTCTAACCCATTACCATGTGAAACCAAGGCTGGTATCGTAGATGCTGATACTTAAAAACTAAGCCTGTACATACTGAATAGGCTGCCAAAGTACCAGTGCATCAAAATAACTTAAAACTATAACTATAAAACATATGTTTTAGTCTAACATCGGGACCCTATATTTTCTTTTTAAATACATTACTATTCATCCTAGATCACTGAAATGTTACAAATAATTTACTTAGTCACTTAATAAGGCGTCTAAATGGGAATCGTCAATCTGGGAAAAAAACATTAGCGTCTAACTGCGAATTGTCTATCTGGGATGACACCCATGATAGGAGTCGGACTGTAATGACCCTTTGTTTGTTATGCTCGGCGGGTGAGTGTGAAAATTAACTTGGGACATAATGTGAAACCTATATGTCTGATAAATAGTTCTACAGAAAGACTGAAAACATGAATTGTGTTTTAATGGAAATGTGTGTTTATATCTTGTCAATTTCTCCTCATAATTTTTGAATTTTGTGAATTAGCATCCACAAAGTTGCTCAATAAGAAAAGCACAGCCTTTTCCAAAAAAGTTAATCTTTGTAACGTGGACATTAAGTTATGTACTCAACACTTAGGGTGTTGTATGTCCTCGGCTGTACGGACTATATTTTTTGCAGTTCTCTGGTGATATTCCCTAATTTAGAGTGTACAGGTTGACAGCTTGCCCTGAATCAAGTGGAAGCTGGAGCAGCATCCCAAAATACAACAGCCATATATAGGAGGGCTATCCTGCTTTGTGGGTACTTCATATATTTATTTACAGATTTTCCAGATGAACACAAATATAACAACATGGAGCTGCAAGTGAACATTAGACTTTAGACTTTGCTTAATTAATCCTTTGGGATGACTCCATCAGGGAAATTTGGGTTCCAGCAGCTTAAGAGAAGAGGACCAGCACGCAGAGGACAACAAAGATGAGTTACAGAAAAAAAGGTAATTCACCTTAACTTGTCTAAATATAGAAGTGGCAAAAAGAATTAGACTCCTAGCAAAATATAGTACAAAATATAGTACCGTACACAAAATATAAGATAATATAAATTCTTAACTCTTAATTAGACTCCTAGCTAAATACAGTACAACAAATATGAAATAATATAAACTCTTAACCAACCAACCAACCTTAACTTAGCTAGATATAGAAATGGCAAAAAGAGTAAGTAAAACTCCTGCCAAGATTTAGTGCAAAAAATATAGAATAATATAAACTCTTAACTAACCTTAACTTAGCTACAGTACATATAGAATGGCATAAAGAGTAAATAAAACTCCTACCAAAATTTAGTACAGAAAATAATATAACCTCTTAACTAACCTTAACTTAGCTACAGTACATATAGAATGGCATAAAGAGTAAATAAAACTCCTACCAAAATTTAGTACAGAAAATAATATAACCTCTTAACTAACCTTAAGTAAATATAGAAATGGCAAAAAGAATAAGACTCCTAACAAAATATAGGAGTGAAAGTGGCCGAAGGTTAAATTGCACTGTGGATATAGAAAGAATTATTACACAAGTACGATCATTTGCAGTGAATAGACAATTAGATATTGCACAGTTTTGCATTATGGTATGTGAGATGTAGGATGGTGAGGTGGATGGCGACTACTGCTACTTCCCTTCTGTCCTCTGTCGCCTCCTCCCCCCCAGTGAGGAGTTGTACACCCTGGTGGCCTGAGGAACAAAGGAGTTCTTAAGTGTCTGTTAGTCCGACATTTGGGAAGAAGCTGTCTCTCACTGAACATGCTCCTCTGGTTGTTGATGACGGTGTGCAGAGGGTGACTGGTATTGTCCATAATGTCCAGCAGTTTATTCAGTGTTCTTGCCTCTGCTACCGTCACCAGAGAGTCCAGCTTCATGGTGACTACAGAACCGGCCCGCCTGATCAGTTTGTCCAGTCTGGACGTGTCACCACGGTGTAAAAGAGGACACTGGTCACAACAGACTGACAAAACATCCATAGTAGTTCGCTGCAGATGTTGAAGGACCGCAGTCTCCTCAGGAAGTACAGCCTGCTCTGTGTCTTCCTGTACAGGTGGCTGGTGTGTGTTGACCAGTCCAGTTTGTTGTCCAGCCACAGTCCGAGGTATTTGTAGGAGTCAACAGCCTCCACCTCCTCTCCCTCCAGTAGGACTGGTCTGGGCTTTGGTCTGGTCCTTCGTCTTGGAGGTGTGGAACTCCAGGTGGTTACTGCGGCACCAGACGGCAAAATCCCCCACCAGACTCCGATAGTCCTCCTCTCTGTTATCCATGATGCATCCAACGATGGCTGTGTCATCCGCGTACCTCTGTATGTGACACAGCTCTGAGTTGTAACAGAGGTCCGAGGTGTACAGGGTGAAGAGAAGAGGGGCCAGCACTGTGCCCTGGGGGGTTTAAGTTTAGTTCACATGATGTGTTTGGTATTTTTCCTCCTGAGAGTAATTGATTGGAGAGTACCTGTTTTTACAAAGTTGATCAAATCCGAAGCTCTGTCTACTTAATCACCTTTTTCAAGGATTACACATGTACGTATATTTCTTGGCTTAGTTTCACACTTTATAAGAAAGGATATGATACTATTTATTAGTTCGACAGTTAGGAAATATGCAGTTTTACAGCAGATCCAAGACATAGAAGACAGTGAAAAAATAGAAAGGAACCATAAGAATTACCAACTGCCCCAAAAGGTAACAAAAGTGATCAAGAATTTATTTATAATTGCTGACATATTATACCATTATTTTTTCTTTTTCTTAACTTGCACTTTACAGCTTTGTCCTGTCAGTCGTTGTGCTGAAACAGCCTGAATTAAACAAACCCAATTAAATTCTATTTAAAGTGTTATAACTTTAAGAGGTATCACAATATTGTACTTGGTGTATTTCACTACTCACAATCTGAACTATGATGTTTGGGTCTCTGGGGCCGGTGTTCACTTTTGTTTTCCCCCCGGCCATTTTCTTTTTTTTTTTCACAGCACCCGGCTGATCACACTGTTTCTCCTTTTTTTTTTCTTTTTAAATAAACTTTATTTAAAGTTTGCCACAGGCAGCTTCTTTTTTTGCAGACGCACCCTGATGACGTATAACATCAGTGCAATGGTCAGTTTTGTTTGAAAGATGGCTAGAAAGAGCAAGGTGGAGCAGAGAAGGCAAGAATTAAAAAGACGAAAGTTCTGGAAACAGATGCAACAAAATGTGATAAGATTGCAATTTCTTTATTAAAACAAGCTCGTGGGTAGAAACAACAAATGACGATGGAACTCAGTAAGATGTTTAACTTTGCCTCCAAACCACTGTTCAATTTAATTATCAAGTCAATGAATTCTGTGGCATTGTGGCATATAACATAAAAAGATATAATTTGAATAATAGTATAATGCAACACCACATAACTGGGGAACTTTGTCCTTTGGTTCCTCAGAAACCAGATTCAGCTGCACCAAGCAGGTCGGACTGATCACAGGATAGATCATATTATTATATTCAATGTAATGATGAGTAGGATGGAGACCTGCTCCATATCAGAAATGTCCTGAGATGCTAGAAGATTCAGCTCTACATTAATGAAACTGACCTGAATTGATCAGAAGGCTTTGTGAAAAGGGAAGATTTGTGCTGAGAATTTAGAGACTTTTAAAAATGTGATTTGGTGTCAGAAGCAGAGCCAATGGTGATGAGGGGATTGATCCCGTCAAGCAGTACTTCCAATATATGAGAAGTTTCTCAACAGTACATTTGAATATAAACAGACTCAAGAGCACTTTGACCCAGAAGAAACTTCAGGCATTCATGCTCATGAGCACTGAGGAAGGAACTCTCCTGTCTTTGGAAAATGATATTGTCATAAACAAAGTGTCGGAGACCAGTGCACTGCTCAGGGTTTATTAATGTTTCAGGGTCGGTCAAGTTTCTTTGAAAAACAGATCAGATGGTTATAAGAAAATACATTTTTTAATTCTATGTTTTTCTTTCATTTTTAAGGTTTGGATATTTGTTAACACTTGTTAGAAATATAGATTCTGAAATTATATATATATAAAAAAGATGTATTGTATAATGTTGATGCACTTGTGTTGAACTACATTTTCATTATGAAGCAACCCTTACTTGCAATGAATTGGAAATATTTTAGAAAAATATACTGAATTACAAGGCATTACAGAACAGCGCTATGGACTTCACATTTAAGATTATAATTACATGATTTTAATAGGTCGTGATCTAAAGTGGCCCTGTCTGAGATATGAAACTTCAGGGCTGAAAATGAGTCCCTGCATGTATATAAGTCTGTCAGTGAGAAATGGTTGAAATCAGGGGTTTCAATGTAGTTGCAGTCAGACTGAAACTCAGGTGGGTCAGACCAGTAAAATCAAACCCATTATAGCCTTTAGATCAACCAGTACAAATTTGCCCCTTGTTTTAACGTGGAACTACTGTAGATCAAAGGGGTGAAACATAAGCCCGAGGGCCAAAATCAGCCCGCATGAGGTTCTGATGTGGCCAAACCACCAAGCAAATGGTGAAAATTTTAAAGAAAACCTTGAATTTTTAAAACAAATTTCATAAGAGTAGCAGACACAACACAACACTGAGACCAAGCTGCCCCACCACCTTCTATTGAGTGTCTCGTTATTGTATATCTGTCATGATCGGCTCTCCTGCAGCCCCTTAGGGGGAGGGGTTATTGGCTGCAGGTGTGTGCTTTTTTCCCTGCAGTGTGTTTCAGGTGGGCATGCCTGGAGGTGGTGTTTGGGATGGAAGAGCTGGCTGGGTTAATTACCAGGATTCAGTACAGCTGCGGGTAGCAGGTGGAGGCGTTTTGGAGGAGTGGCTCTGCTTTTTAAACGGGCTCCTCACGCCACTCGACGCGGGACCGTAAAATCAACAAGAGTTAGTAGTTGTGGTGTTTGTCTGTTAACGCGACCTCTTGCTACCTGCTCATACACTCTCACTCCTGCTTATCATCAGAGTGACATCGTCAGCACTCCACGCTCGGGCCCAGCCAGCACCCGCTCTTCCCACACCGCCTCGGCCGCCGCCCACTGGACCACCGCTTCAACCTGCTCTGCCCCAATCTGCTCTGTACTCGGCTCTGGTGCTGATTCCCGGGAGCCCCCGTCCGGACAAGGACACATCCCCTCGCTCCGTCAGCCAGACTCCGTCCACGCTAGCCTGACCCGTGAGCCACTCTCCCCAAGACTTTATCTCTTCTGGAGGAGGACTCTAAAATTATTTCTTATGATAAATAAAATCCTTGGTTCCCTTCATCTTTGTTCTGGTGACTATCTGCGCTTGAGCCTCTGTCTCCCCGCCGTAACAATATCCTGTATATGCCTACTACCTCCCAGATGTATGTCCTGACCTTAATGTTCAAATGTACGTGGATGATGCAGTCATTTTTACTCATGGTTCAACAACTGACAAAATTTCATCCAAGCTTACAGATGCTTTAACAAAGGTCCAGCTCTGGCTCAAAGATCACTGTCTACGTCTCAATACTGAAAAAAAAAAAAAAAAAAAGTGTTTTTTCCAAAAGACCAACAAAGCAGATCAACCTTTCAGTCTGTATAGTTGGAGAGGTACTTGAACTGGTCTCTCAGTTAAAGTACCCTGGAGTCATACTGGACTCAAACTTTACCTTCAAGAAACATAAAAGAGGTTGTCAACACTATAAAATTCAACCTCAAATTTAAAACAAATCAGGCCTTTTGTCTCCACCACTGCTGCTAAATCTTATCTTCATTGTATGATCTTCTCTCACATAGAGTACTGTTTGGTCATTTGCTGGCATCACTGCACTAAAACCTGTGGAACAGCTGTATAAAAAAGCCATTAAGGTTTTTGCCAAAAAACCCTACTCCTCTCACCAATGTTCAATTTTAGAGAAATATCTTCTTTTGAGTTTTGAAAACTTTAAACATGCTTGACTTGTCTACAAATCCCTTCATGGTTTGGCCCCTCCCCGTTTGGAGGAATTTATTAGACGAAAAGACAGTAATCTTAGGACGAGATCAGGCACGAGAGGAGATTGTGAGGTTCGATTCAGACAAACCACCTCTGGACAAAACACCATTTCAGTGACAAGGTTAATGTGCATTGTCCTCTCCAAATAAACTAATAAAGAAAGAAATAAACTCTTCCCTTAACAGGGTTGCTGCTCAGTGATCAAACATCTTTGTCATTTTTACATGCTTCTTTGAAATGAATAAATAAATAATATAGAAAACGTGGGTTTGCTCAAACAATGTAACCACAGGTATTGAACATTTGTCACAAACATTTAAAAGGAGATTCACATGCTACAATACTGTCGTGGATATGTACACATCCCTGTAAACAACCATGTAACTCAGCATTTTAAACACACAACAATCTTAAAATATGAAGGGAAAAAATCTGCGAGGCAGAGGGGAGAGAAAAAAAAAGTGATACAAGGCTTATGACAGTGAAATTGCCCAACTGTCAGAGTGAGTCATGTGATTTGAGGATATTCACCCTCACAGTAGACTACCAAAGGGGATATGACCAATTCACTTGCAATTTGAAGTTACTGATGCATTGATTTAAAACAGCATTTTCCCCGAAGATAGGCCTTCATCATACCTCGGTCTGCACAGAAAAAGAGTCTGAGTAATGAGGAAGGCTGAGGACCTTATTTGATCTTGCCTTTTGACTGTTTCTTCTTTTTGTGGCCAAAAACTTAATCACTCTGTAAATATGCCGTTATACACTGTGTGTGTGTGTGTATATATCTATATATATATATATATATATACCAGCCATCTCAGTGGATTGGATGCTGCAAAGCACTGCACATTTTTTCTATTGGTTGCTCAGACTGCTCATGCTTCTGATTATTGTCAAATTGTGGTTTGTTGTGCTCGGGCCGTGATGGGGCCGAGATGATACAAGCTCTTCAAGTTTTGTGGATGTAAACACTTCACTGGTTGACGTGAGCCGGGCCCTGTGGGAGGCAAGTTCAGCTTGCACAGGCTGCGTTTTCTGCCAGCCCCAAACCTTTACAGCATTCAGCTGGACAAGCAGTCTGATCCCCAGGATGGTCTCACAGTAACCTAACTTCCACTGTGTTCTCAAGGAAACTACACTGTTTGATAATTGCTGTCTCAATAATAATCACACACTGAAGATGCTCCAGATGAGATGTTTGGAATTAATTGCATGTGTGGTGAAGGTTAATAAACCTAAATGAAGACTAATTAATCAGAACCCCTCAATGCTACACATATCAGCAAACACTGGGATTTGTGTTTAGACATGAAAACAAAAGATTCCCCAAATCTTGGAGGATGCAGAGTTTTTATTACACACAGCTTGCAGGAAGGAGATAATCAAAGTGCTAACTCATTCATTCAAAATCTTGACCTTTTCTCGAACTGGCACACCAGCATTTGCGGATAGCGCTCATCCCCAACATGACCTTATGTTGGTAAATATTTGCCATGGAGGCTGAAATTGTTTAAAAAGTCATTGGTTGGAAAACACTGTGCAGTGAGTGTTAAAAGACACACCACACTGGCTGCTTGAGTAGAAAAACGTCCAAAGAAGTGATCAGTACTTTTATGAGGAGTCATTTCTTGAGTCCAGCTTGTGTTTGTGACTGAAGGCTGATCGCCCTTCCAGGTGTCATAAAGGCTGAATGGACCAGTGGCTTTGTGCAATGACATGGTAGCTATTTCATGGCAGTCCCCAATGGTCAATGACTCTGCTTCATCATTGTTCCAAGCCATTGTGCAGCTCTTTATGGGCACAGCTGCCACCTGTCCTCCATACAGTGTTATCCAGCACTGGAATGACATTTTTACACTGTTCGAGCTACAAATGACAAGTGTTTGACAAGCTGTTTGAAACACACAATGCCTTTTATTTTTTTATGATACGGACTCTTTATTTATGATATTAGTAGAGAGAAGACACACTTTTGTTTGGGATGCAATAAAAGCAGCAGATTTACTTTAGAATAGAAGCACTTGCATACGGGGGGGGCATCCCCCCCTCCCTCCAACTCAGCCATTAGCTTGCTGTTAATTTCATGCAGAATGAGCCATGGCCCTCAACACCCTGCCTGTGTGTATGCACATAGTGGCTGCTTATTAACTGCTGAGTCAAATCAGACATTTACAGAAAAGGGCAAGGAATTTGTATTAATGGCTAATTGACATTGCATTAGTTTTATGCAGAGTACAACTTCCACCCAGTCAATAATTACTTATCTGTGCAAAAGCTCAGCAGTGAAATATGAAGAGCTTGAATTTTTACCCTCAGAAATTTGGAATCAGTAATGTTGTTAGCCTCCCGTGTTACTGTTTGGCTGAATAATGTCTTAATGTTGCTGGTTTCAATGTTTGTAGCTGATTTCTGAATACATTGTTTTGTTGACTAAAGGAATGTTGTATCTGTATTATATCACTAAACTAATTTTAACGGTGAATTATTCAAGTATTTGCCTCCATTATGATGTACCAACTCACTAAAAACAAAATGGGGCATGCAAATTTGTTGAGAAAGTTTTACAGCAATGCCTCTCTCAAACAAATTTCAGCATATTTGAATTAATCTACTCACAATTAGAACCACATTGAGCTGTTTTATTACAGAGAGCCTCAGTGTTTAGATATTGCCAATTATGTAAGCACAAAACCAAGGTAAAACTCATCTGGCACAGGAAACCATGCTGCTTAAAAGGTCCTCCAGCAGTGCAAAATGCCAGCCTCTTCATATGTTTCTGATCCTTTGAGATTGGCATTAATACAAGCCAACTACATTTTCACCCTCCCATTCTTTGTCAGCAGGTGATTATATTGCAGTCATTATAGCTTTTCTTTCCCCCCCATTCAGCAGAGTTAGAACAGCCTCACCTGCTGCCTTGATTCTGTGAAGTGAAAGCGCCACACTCCCCTTCAACTTCACTCTTTTTACTTTAGCATAATTACCATGCTTACAAAAACAATTAAGATCTCATTTCCAATACACAACATTTAATGTTTGCATCAAGCATATTTTGAAATGTTATCTAATTGAATGATATAGGATAGAAAATCATCCAGCCATCCATTTTCTCCCGCTTATCTGTTTCCGGGTCGCGGGGGTGGCAGTCTGAGCACTGTCACCCAGATCACACTGCACCGATTAAGAACCTTTCCTGCGGGTGGTGAGCCCACGGGAAGGTGGCGCCTGGCGTGGGACCAACTGAGCTAGCCAGGGGCGATAGAAAATCATTCAAATAATAAATCAATACATTGGTTTTTTTTTATTTTAACTGAGGAAACATTTATTGCTCGATGTCATCTTTACAGTCAAGCGCTCTCTTGCTCATATATAAAAATTGACTAAAGATAGAAACATATACAGGTACAGCTCAAAAAATTTGAATATCATGAAAGTGTTTAATATTGTTTGTCAGAGTGTAATATTTCAAGCCTTTATTTCTTGAAATGGTGATGATTATGGCTTACAGATAATGAAAACCCAAAATTCAGTGTCTCAGAAAATTTGCATATTACATAAAATCAAGAAGAAAAGTAAAGTTTCTCAGAAGTATGTTCATTTCTATCCACTCAATACTTGGTTGGTTCCTTTTGCATGATTGACTACATCTTAGCGGCGTGGCATGGAGACCATCAACCTGTGGCACTGCTCAGGCGTAATGGAAGCCCAGGTTGCTTTGATCGCAGCCTTCAGGTCATCTGCATTGTTGGTCTGGTGTTTCTCACCGGTTCAGCTCAGGCCAGTTTGCTAGCCAATCAAGCGCAGTAACACCAAGGTCATTGAAGCAGCTTTTGGTACCTTTGGCAGTGTGGGCAGGTGCCAAGCCCTGCTGGAAAATGAAATCAGCATCTCCATAAAGCTTGTCAGCAGAAGGAAGCATCAAGTGCTCTAAAGTTTCCTGGTAGATGGCTGCGTCGACTGTGGACTTCAGAAAACACAGTGGACCCACACCAGCAGAGGACATGGCAGCACAAATCATCACAGACTGAGGAAACTTCACACTGGACTTCAAGCAACGTGGATTGTGAGCCTCTCCACTCTTCCTCCAGACTCTGGGACCTTGATTTCCAAATGATATGCAAAATTTACTTTCATCTGAAAAAAGGACTTTGGACTACTGAGTCCAGTTATTTTCCTCCACAGCCCAGGTAAGATGCTTCTGACCTTGTCTCCTGCTCAGGAGTGGCTTGACACGAGGAAGCCACATTAGTATCCCATGTCTAGGATTGGTCTGTGCCTAGTGGCTCTTGATGCGCTGACTCCAGCCTCAGTCCACTCCTTGTGAAGTTCCTCCAAATGCTTGAATGCATGTTGCTTGACAATCTTCTCAAGGCTGCGGTCATCCCTTTTGCTGGTGCACCTTTTCCTACCACACTTTTTCCTTCCACTCAACTTTCTATGAACATGCTTGGATATAGCACTCTGTGAACAACCAGCTACTTTAGCAATGACCTTTTGTGGCTTACCGTCCTTGTGGAGGGTGTCAATGACTGTCTTCTAGACATCTGTCAAGTCAGCAGTCTTCCCCATGATTGTGGAGCCTACTGACCCAGACTGAGAGAACATTTAAAGGCTCAGGAAACCTTTGCAGGTATTTTGAGTAAATGAGCTGATTAGGGTGTGACACCATGACTTTCCAAAACTGAACTTTTCCACAATATTCAAATTTTCTGAGACACTGAATCTTGGGTGTTCACTCTCTGTAAGCCATAATCATCAACATTTCAAGAAATAAAGGCTTGAAATATTTCACTCTATGTGTCATGAGCCTATAACATATATGGGTTTGACTTTCTGAAATGAGTGACAAAAAATGTTTAACATTTTTATGATATTCAATTTTTTTTTTTTAGATGTACCTGTATATCAATACAACTTTAATGTAGATAGTGTCAATAATTGACAGATCACAGTTTTCCCAAGGTAATTAAATCAGGAAACCTTGTAGCAACAATTAACAATGATCATATAATACCTTCCCAAAATGTAGTAATTGTGGCCGTTTTAGATGTAATAACAATTATAAAATATTTGGTCTATTATCATAGTAACGTCTTGCCAATGATGTCATAACTTGTTGCAGGATTGAAGTAGCATTTAAAAGTAACCCAAACCTTTCAAAATGTAATAACTAACCAATAATGTAATAATACATAAAATATTTGCATTTCTTGAAAGTAGTTTCTTTTCCAGGTTTTGTGCATTTTTCTTATCAAAAGACAAGTTTAGTAGATAGGATTGTCATTCATTGAGGATAAATACTCGGCAACAGTCATGGTTGTAAAAATATTTTTTTATATTTCACTCCATCTTTGGCAACTTATTACATTATTGCTTGTTACAAACCTTGACTTAGGAGTTTATCCCCCTTTTCCAAGTGGCTTCATCAGTTCATGCTGTTCCATTAAAGGGGACATATCATGCTAAATCCACTTTTTTAGCCCTTAAATGCATTTTGTTGTATATTTAGAGTGTTTAGAAGTACAGAAAAGTTCAAAGTAGTCTCTTCAGGTGCTCCGTTGATATCTTTATATTCTGTTTTGGTCATATTTTGCGATCGGTTTCGATTTTTCTATTCTCTATTACGTTTTTTGAACAATGACGTCACAGTATTCTCAGCGGAACTGCCAAATTAGGACATCGACGTTTCGAGCAATCCGCCATTTTTGTTTCTCGCTGCGATTTTGTAGTCCAACCGAAGTTACGAGAGGATAAGTCGAAATGTTCGGTTGTTGGATGTAGTAACCCACAAGCTTCGTTACACCGTCTCCCAGCATCAGAACCTTTTCGAAGTGCCTGGTTGAGTTTTATTTTTCACAGAAATGTACCCACATCTGTGGGTAAGGTCATTTTTGTGTGCGCGAAGCACTTTAAGGACGACTGCTTCAGCAACCTCCGCCAGTATAAAGAAGGATTTGCCGAAAGACTTCGTCTGATTGAGCGGTCAGTTCCTTCTATCTATGGAGACGACGAACAGAGCACTTCGGTAAGCTGTATATAATGCTAAAAAGTGTGATGATAAGACGTCCCTGTCATTGTTTTGTTAGCATTAGCAGTTGCACTGTCTTCATATGTTAGCGCTGTGTGCTCGTTTTAGATTATAATGTAACTTCTGTGTTAAATAGTCGTTGTAATACAGGCAGTATTGTAGTAGTGGGCATGGATGGAGAAGTTAGTGTAAATATAGTAACACACCATTGCGTTACATCCATATGAAGACGTTGTTCTGTAGGTGCATCATCGTCATTTTCATCTCGCTCCGCCGGGTCCGACTCTGGCTCCAACATGTATGGCTGGATGGACAAATCTTCCGTTGTTGACATTTTGTAAATAATGTGTGAATATAAAGTTTCTGTGCCGCTAGATAATTGTATCTGTTCTATCAAACTACAAAGATGGCCGAACAGGGTGGCGTTGAACCGAGTGTCACCTCTGCAACCTGGAGAGGAGGAGGGGTATGAAGTGTGTCATTTGCATTTGAAGAGACCGCCCCAAAACGAGTTGCTCTCAGAAGCGCATCAGAAAAGGGGTAGAAAGGGGGCCTGTGGAGCTCTAATAATGAGGAATTCAGACCCAAGCATTGCAGTTTCGCGTTGTATAGACCACAACTGTATGATTTATATGTAAAAAGGAAGGATTTAAAAGCATGATATGTCTCCTTTAAGTCGGCTGGCAAGTGTCACAGAACAGGACGGACCCAAATGCAGACTCGAACACCAGAGAGGAGTTCAAAAGAGTTTATTAAACAAGTCTCAAAGTGGCGGCAAAGGTTTCTCAGGGGAGATCCAAGCCGAGGTCAGGAGAAACGCAAAAGGTCCAAAATACCAGAGAACAGGAACACAAGGAGGATACAGAGACTCAGGATGTCCGACACGAAGTACGAAGACAATCTGGTAAAGGGGGTAAATATACATGAGGAAATGAGACGCAGGTGGAACACATTGAAGTGATGATGTGAGAAGAAGAGTTAATTGGAAATGTGAGGGGAGACGCACAGAAACATCAGACACACAGACAATGTCACAAGCACATATGTACACAAGACCAAGGCCACGTTTACACGTACCTGGATTTTTACAAAAACTGACATTTTCCCCTCTACCTTTAAAAATAATCTGCATTTACATGGACCGCATATACACCTGGTTCAGAGCTGCTATGAGCATGCCAAACCTGTAGGGGGCAGTGCAGCAAGAAGCATGAAGCCATGATATCTATTCAGAATCCTGGGAAAAAAACACCACGTCACGAATTGTGACGTAAATATCCGTTTGGATGCAAACGGAGACACAGATTTTATCCAAATCTCCACTGTGGCCGGAGATTTCAGAAATCATCGTTTGTGGTGAGTCATAGCTGCATTTATGCGTAAATGTGAGGCTCAAACGCAGAGAAATAGCACCGTTTTGTCAAATACCTGGGTACGTGTAAATGTGGCCTAAGAGACACCGGGAGTGCTGACAGCGAGTCGAACTGAATGGCAGCATTTAATTAAGACTAACCAGAACATGTGATCAAGTCCATTGACACATACAACATGGGAAGACTCCTGCTAGGCTCAACAACAGATAAACAACCGGAACAAATGGATACAACAGTCATTAAAATTAGCTATTAAGTTAAAGTGCAAAAACGTTCTTCAAAGCTATAGCTTTTTTCTTTCAAGAAAATGGCAGAACAATATCTCATTCCTTGGTGAGTTCTGTATATGTATTATTTGATAGTATCAGCAGTGTACATGGGTGGCTATTCTTATTGATGAAGACATTATAGCAGTTCCCACTGCGGATTCAGGGAAGATTGACATTCACCACATATTGCACTCAATACTGTTCCCATTCGAGATCCAGGTCATCCAGTGCACCATATAATAAACTCATAAGATTGTGAGAATGGCAGTCTGTAGGTAGTCATAAAGCTCTTAGTGAAAAATATAATTTTACCATGTGCCAAACCTTAAAGTTTGTCTCAGATATGCTCAAAACAATTTGTTTGAGAAGCATATTAATTTTGTGCACGGCCATGTTGATGAACAGCTGAAAATTACCACAAACACCTGCCTCTGCAGTGATTCACATCAGCCGGTTTTGCTAATTTGGATCAGAGGACAGGGATTCACAAATAACACATGGCTACAAAGGAATTCCACTATGAAACAAGCTATCCATGGCAGTGTAGTGGTTTGCTCTCTCGGCTCACTTTGAAAATATCACCGGTGGGAATCGGACCTTTCTAGATGGTTGCATGTTATCCATAATTGCTTTGTGGTGGACTGATGACCTGCTCAGGGTGTTCAGTCTTTATTCAGACTTAACTGGTGTCAGCTTCAGCCACAGGAACCAGGATGGCTCATTTGTCGTCACCAATGAAGTATAGCCCACGCTGAACGCAAAGCATTTTGGGAACTCAAGTCACACAACACATAGTGTAGAACAGAGGCGAGGCATCAGATTCGAATGAATCCAGACTGCCGAGTTATAAAATGCTGTCTACTTGCTGCTTTATCAACTGCAATAGCCACAATGGGATAAGCAAAGTGATGGGCTTCTTTCATATTCCAGTGTGGAAGAAAAAAAGCTCAAGCTTCGTCTCAGAGGTCACAAAAGGGCGACAAATGGCATGATTGTGACAATAAGGGTTTTCCTGCATACAACATTGATCTGCCCAATGTATAATTGTATAAACTGCTTTTAACAGTAGCCCGCAGCATACGTACACACAGTAGCAAGAGTAAAATTACTATTGCAACAACACATCATCAGTAGGTAACCTGTCACACGACGGGATTAGACCATCGTGGGACAGGTTATTTTACAAATTAATTCCCAATTAGTTGGTGAATAATCCAATGCTTAGTGAATTCTGTTTCACAACGATAGAAAGAGCTGCGGTCGAAAGACCTTTGAGCGGACGATAGTTTTACGATCCACAGTGAACATCTCCATGTCCTGGTCCAATCCATACCTAGAAAGAACCTGTGCCTGCTGCAGTGGTCTGAAGTTGCTGAACACTTGAATGGTTAATGCTGCATATTTATTCAGGGTGCGATACACTTTTGGATTGAATTCAGTCCTTTCTGCTTTTTTGTAGTTGATTCAAACCACGCTCGGGTTATATTTTTTTGAACGCACATTAGTGTTTAAATTGTACTTGAGGAAATATCCAGCAATACTTTCAGAAACTCACAAGGCTTTAAAATCGAGGCCCGTTTAATAACTTCTGGCTTTGGTGGTGGGTTCTTTCAAATTGTTTTTGCCGCAGTTGTAAGATGTCCACACTTTTTACTGAGAGCTTTATAAAATCTGTGTGACATCTAAAACAGTTGAACATAAAACACTGCAGCAACAATGAATTATGTGGATAAAGTCTTTGATTTTCAGTTTGGGAAAGGTTTACATTCTGCGTGTAACAGTAAAGCTGTTCTACGCAGACCTCAGTGGGCCTGTTAGCTTGTTTAGATGACTGGTCTAGTGAAATGACCCAAATTAGGTTGTTAGAAGAATAGCTTTTATGTGCCAAATTGCCCCCTATGGGGATGCATAAACGAATGTGCATGCACGTCTTTCAATCTGGACACAAGAAAGTTTTCCAGCGTTTCATCTGGTCTCTTGAAATTGCCAATGGCTCAGATAGGGCTTCATTTCATTGCTCTGTAACAATAAAATATGTGCAGACAAACATCGCATAAAACTATAAACAACTTTGATTTAGCCGGACTGTTGTGTCCTGTGTGTGATATTTACTTTGGAAATATCAAAAGAGAAATTGTTGCTATGGCGCGAGAACTGTCAACATGTCTGCATCTGTTCATAAAAAAAAAGAAGTAGAAAATGTAAATGGTCTATTTAAAGTCAAATGTGCTCTAAGCGCTGCCCGTAAATTGTCCTGTACAGTCACGACAGAAAAGTCAAACCACTAAACATTATAATCGCTTTTTTCATTTTGTAATTACAGTTTTGGAAGTTAAATCCCAGTCGATGTTTTATCTATTCTCACTCGGAATTATTTTTCACTAAATTAATTGCTCTACTCAAAGCTCAGTTATGGGAATACTCTTAAGCCCTGCTTTGGAGAGACACTGTCAAGACATGAACAATAAAGGGTGAAGTCCATATATGGGAAGAAAGAAACCATCAAATTGAAATTACAGTACATAAATATTCTCGTTAAATGACCAGTCCACCATAACATGTTCGCAGTTGCTGTAATTGCATATGTTCCCTGAATTGTTTTAATTTACAGTGTAATGAATGTGCCAATTACATTCTCAGTATAAAATTATAACTCTGTGGTTTGACATAACCGGGAATGTACACTATGTGGTTTACATGGGTTGGCACAGTAATAAGCTTCAAATGCTGACAGTGCATCAGCAGCAGAGCACCGTGGCCCTCAGAGAGCCATCAAGCAGAAAATGATAATTAATTAATCATGGAGTGTGAGGCAAACTGGGTTCTATTAGCCCTTTGGTAATTCCTTCCCCTTGGCCTCCACACTAACCATGGAGATCATGCCTCTCTAATAAGGCTTGTTTACTCAGCAGCGCTTTGGTCACTGCACTGACGGCTGGTTGGAAATTGTTCATGACTTGAACGACTCCACTATTTTGACATAAACACTTCCACTTTTGCCTCAAAACTAAACAGTCTGGAGATCTCCCTCATGCTTGTATACATAGCAGATGCCTTTGACTTGCAACATAACCAACATGGAGTGTCCTCCCTTGTTTGCTTTCCTAGAAACCATGGAGCGTTTGCTTGAGGGCTGATATCAGCTGTTAAAGTCTCTGTTGACGTGTCGCCCATCCTGTCTCGAGGCTATCCTGCCAACACCTTGTCTGTATGTGTGTGTGTTTCATGGCTCAGTTCAGATGTGGTTCATATATTGCTTGAGTGCATTCAATTGACATCCAGTCCTCTTTCCCTGTTGTTAAAACCGGATACAGGCTAAATAGTTCTCTTTTCTTTTTACGGAGTGACTGTGGCCCTAGTGGTAAAGTAGATCGTCTTAGGTTGACAGTTTGATCCCGACTCCAGTCATGTGTTTAAGGAAGAGGTCACACTTGGTCTGGTTAGAACGAAATCTGGTTCATTGCCTCTTTTGCTCTGGAATGCAGTTGAATGCAGCGTGGACGACAGCAGAAAAAGAGCTGCGAGCAGACCACAGAATGTGACAGACTTTATGATCACTACAATGTTGGAAAGCCTTCTGCTGTTTTGACACTTTCATCCATTATATAATTTGTTCTTTGCTGGTAAACAAATCACCAGCACACAGTGTCTTACAGTATACTGCATTCAAGGGCTGCAGCGTTGTGAACGTTGCCTTGTAGAATATACATCAGAGCAACTGTTTAGCATGTGCTCAATGTGGTCTGATGTCAAAAATGCAATGTGAGCAAAAACAAAATAGGCCCAACCATCATACCACACCTGTATTTCTGTGTTCCACGCTGCTTGCAGTAGTTGGTGAGCACGTTGCATCGTAGCCATTGCTGCTGGTGTGAATGTGACTGATCATGTAAAAACTTTGTAAGTAAAGATCATTCATTTCTCAAACTCAAATAATTGTGTTGGTTCAAATCTGAAATTAAAGAGCTGAACATTTCCAGTCCAGACGGTTTCTCTTTTCTTCATTTTGTGCCAAAAGTGAGAACAATCTACTGCAGTATCGCTGCATGCGCTTGCCTTAATTAAAACTAAAAGATTCAGCTATTGTCTGTGATAGTTCATTATTTCAGGATTTTACTATAATTATTTCATTAAAATAAATTAAGTCTAAAAGTAGAACACTATCATGTTCACATTATGTTTAAATTGTTCAACTTTGATTTGGCTTAATTGTGTCAAACAGTGCCTATCTACAATCTTCTGTCCAACAAACACTGCTATCCGTTATACAGGGGATAAGTATTGACTTTGATCTTTAGGTGATTAATGGCTGAAATTAATTATTAATGATTCCAATTAATCACTGTAATTAGCAACTTAATATAAAGTGCAACTGTAGAGCTCAGCCAATTAAATTAAAACACACTGTTTAAAAATACATAAGTGCCAGAATTTTTATTTTGCTCTCATTAGAAAAGGTTGACATACTGAGATTCCAAAAATCCTTCAGGCACTGGCATCCCACAGCACGTACACACTCCCGCACTCACACACAAGGTAAAAGATCCATAAATTGATTTGTAACTATGTAAAATTGATTGTCTGACACCGGCAGCGTGGCAACGCACACCGACTGTTACTCATTGGTGGATTTTGTATGCGTTGTATGCTCATGCAATTACAAAGCAATCCCATAAATTAGTCACTGTATCTGTCTTAAATCATGGGGGAATGCATCAAATACTATCTCTCCTCTATCAGACGTGTGTCTGCACTGAAAGGAGGAGTGGAATACCATATTTCTCAGTGTGACATCTTAAGGAGAAAGAAAGATGATTCTTTGGGAGTGGGAGCGAGCCGAGTTTCAGTGTTTCAGTAAGTGATTTTCATTCCTCTGTAACAGCCTGGAGAAAGGAAAATTTAAAGCTGTGTTTTAGCACTTTCGAACTGTCGTATTTTAACTTTTAGATTATTCTCCTTTCCTCATTGGCTCTACCTGTTAGATTGCAGTGAAACAGAAAACGATGGAGACAGACTGGTGTTATGTTCCAAGTGGCCGAGCTACAGCAAAGCCCAATCAAGACCGGATTTCAAACAAGCCCAATAAAGAGCCAAGAGTCAGGTTTAAAGTTTTACTGTGCACACAACCGTCTACAAATACATTAAGCTGTTCTGATCACTTTAGTGCATATGCTTTATCATTGGTGTTACGGCGGGGAGACAGAGGCTCAAGCGCAGAAAGTCACCAGAACAAAGATGAAGTGAACCAAGGATTTTATTTAACAAACGAAATAATTTTAGACTTTAGACTCCTCCAGAAGAGATAAAGTCTTGGGGAGAGTGGCTCACGGGTCAGGCTAGCGTGGACGGAGTCAGGCTGACGGAGCGAGGGGACGTGTCCTTGTCCGGACGGGGGCTCCCGGGAATCAGCACCAGAGCCGAGTACAGAGCTGATTGGGGCAGAGCAGGTTGAAGCTGTGGTCCAGTGGGTGGCGGCCGAGGCAGTGTGGGACGAGCTGGTGCTGGCTGGGCCCGAGCATGGAGTGTTGAGCAGGTAGCAAGAGGTAGAGTTAACCGACAACACCACAACTCCTAACTCTTGTTGATTTTACGGTCCCGCGTCGAGTGGAGTGAGGAGCCCGTTTAAAAAGCAGAGCCACTCCTCCAAAACGCCTCCACCTGCTACCCGCAGCTGTACTGAATCCTGGTAATTAACCCAGCCAGCTCTTCCATCCCAAACACCACCTCCAGGCACGCCCACCTGAAACACACTGCAGGGAAAAAAGCACACACCTGCAGCCAATAACCCCTCCCCCTAAGGGGCTGCAGGAGAGCTGATCATGACAGTACCCCCCCCTTACGTGCGCCTCCTGGCGTACAATTGAGTTGCCCCGGGTTCAGGCGGTGGAACTCCCGGATGAGTTCCCGATCCATAATGCGACTTCGGGGCACCCAGGAACGTTCCTCCGGACCATAACCCTCCCAGTCCACCAGGTACTGGAGACCACGCCCCCGGCGACGAACGTTCAACAATCGCCGCACGGTGTAGACAAGGCCACCATCCAGCATCCTGGGTGGTGGAGGGGGGCGGGCCGGAGGGGACAGGTCACTCTCCTTCACCGGTTTGACCTGAGACACGTGGAAAGTGGGGTGAATTCGCATTGAGGAAGGTAATTTCAACCGTACCGCACTCCGGTTGATGATCCTTTGGATCTCGAATGGACCCACGAAGCGTGGGGCGAGCTTCCTTGATTCCACCCGCAGTGGAAGGTCCTTGGCCCTCAACCACACCTTCTGCCCAGGGATATAGCAAGGGGCCGGAGAGCGCTTCTTATTAGCCTGTCGTTCCATCTTGCGGGATGACTGGAGTAGCGCTGCCCGGGCCTGCCTCCAGATCCTACGGCATCGCCTGACATGGGCCTGTACCGAAGGAACCGCCAGTTCTTGTTCCTGGGACGGGAAGAGGGGGGGCTGGTAACCCAGGGAACATTGGAAGGGAGACAGGCCAGAAGATGAGTTGACCAACGAGTTATGTGCATACTCAACCCAGGCCAGATGGTCACTCCAGGCTGAGGGGTTCTCTGCAGTTACACATCTGAGAAGGGTCTCCATCTCTTGGTTGAGTCGCTCTGTCTGCCCGTTAGACTGCGGATGGAAACCCGAAGACAGGCTCACCTTAGCTCCCAGTGCGGTGCAGAACGCCCTCCAAACTTCTGACGTGAACTGAGGGCCTCGGTCTGACACAATGTCCAAGGGAATGCCATGCAAGCGAAAAACCTCAGAAACCAGCAGGTCTGCCGTCTCCTTTGCAGTGGGTAGCTTGGGTAGGGCCACAAGGTGCGCTGCCTTTGAAAAGCGGTCAATAATAGACAAGATGGTGGTCTTACCCTTAGAAGTTGGCAGGCCAGTGACAAAATCCACTGCAATATGGGACCAGGGGCGGGTCGGGATGGGCAGTGGCTGGAGGAGACCGGAACTGGGTTGGTTAGAGGTCTTATTGCGGGCACAGATGGTGCAGGCCGCTACAAATTCCCGGGTGTCCCGATCCATGGTAGGCCACCAGAATCTTTGACGCACCACTCCCAAGGTGCGGGTGACGCCAGGGTGACAGGAGAACCGGGACGAGTGACCCCACTGCAGGACCTGGGAGCGTACAGGGACAGGAACAAACATTGTGTTAGCAGGTCCACCACCTGGGTCCGGTTGTAGCCGGAGGGCCTCTTGGACCAAGGCCTCGATCTCCCAGGTGAGAGAGGCCACTGTGCAGGTCTTAGGCAGGATTGGGACAGGTTCAGATGGGGGTTCCTCAATGGAGAACTGACGGGACAAGGCATCTGGTTTGACATTGCGGGATCCTGGGCGATAGGTGAGTGTGAACCGGAAACGCCCAAAAAACAGGGTCCAACGGGCCTGGCGAGAATTTAGTCTCTTGGCAGAGCGAATATATTCCAAGTTTTTATGATCCGTCCATACAATGAATGGCTGCTCAGCTCCCTCTAACCAGTGCCTCCATTCCTCCAAGGCCATCTTGACAGCCAATAGTTCCCGGTTTCCAATGTCGTAATTGCGTTCTGCCGGAGAGAGACGTCGAGAGAAGAATGCGCAGGGATGGAGCTTATTGTCTGACGCGGAACGCTGTGAGAGCACCGCTCCCACCCCCGAGTCTGAGGCGTCCACCTCCACCACAAACTGATGACCGGGATCTGGCTGGACGAGAATAGGTGCTGAGGTGAACCGGAGCTTTAGGGTCTGAAAGGCCTGGGCTGCTTCACGAGTCCAAACAAATGGTCGAAGGGTTGAAGTCAAGGCGGTCAGGGGAGCAGCGGTCTTGCTGTAGTCCCGGATGAATCGTCTGTAGAAGTTGGCAAACCCGAGGAATCGCTGGAGCTGCTTCCGATTCTCAGGTTGCGGCCAATCCTGAACCGCCGAGACCTTGCTGGGATCCATCCTCACCTCCCCTGGCGAGATGATGTAGCCCAGGAATGACACCGTGGTCTTGTGGAACTCGCATTTCTCCGCCTTTACATAGAGCCGGTTCTTGAGGAGACGCTCCAGGACTTGGTGGACATGTTGAGTGTGTTCCTTAACATTGCGGGAGTAGATAAGAATGTCATCCAGGTAGATGAAGACAAAGCGATCAACCATGTCTCTGAGGATGTCGTTCATGAGTCCTTGGAAAACTGCAGGGGCGTTAGTGAGTCCAAAGGGCATCACAAGGTACTCAAAGTGTCCCAGCGGTGTGTTGAACGCTGTCTTCCATTCATCCCCCTCACGGATGCGTACGAGGTGATAGGCGTTTCGAAGGTCCAGCTTGGTGAATATAGTGGCGCCGTGGAGTGGAGTGAACGCAGAGCTGAGCAGAGGTAAAGGGTACCGGTTCTTGATGGTGATGTCGTTGAGTCCCCGGAAGTCTATGCACGGTCGTAGTGAGCCGTCCTTCTTGCCCACAAAGAAGAACCCGGCTCCTACTGGAGAAGAAGATGGTCGAATGAGGCCTGCAGCCAGGGACTCCCGAATGTAGGTCTCCATGGCGGTGCGTTCAGGTCGGGACAGATTATACAGGCGGCTGTGAGGCAGCGTGGCTCCTGGTAAGAGGTCAATAGGGCAGTCATATGGGCGATGTGGGGGCAACGAGAGAGCCTTGTCCTTATCGAACACTGGAGCCAGGTCACGATATGCCTCAGGGACCAGGGAGAGGTCCGTGGCATCCGGGGGTGCAGGCCTGGTGGGCGTAGACGGAGTCAGGGCCGACCGCAGACAGTGGTTAAGGCAGAAGGCGCTCCAGGAACTGACCTCCTCCCTCACCCAGTCGATCCGCGGGTTGTGAGTACGCAACCAAGGGTACCCCAGAACCAGCGGGGGGCGAGAGTGGTCGATGAGGTGAAAGGAGAGGATCTCCTGGTGGTTACCTGCAAGCACCAGAGTGACGGGGACAGTCTTATGGGTGACCCGAGCCAGATGGAGACCGTTGAGAGACTGGGCTTCTAATTGGGATTCCAAGGGGACAGACGGGATGCATAGTTGTTCTGCTAACTGGTAGTCCATGAAGTTCTCCTCTGCTCCGGAATCCACTAACGCAGAGACCATCAGAGTCTGGGTCTGGAAACAGAGCGTCCCGGATAATTGGAGTCGCTGGGGGGCATTAGAGAGGTTTTGGCTCACCAGTAACCCCCTTACTACTGGCGGGCCCGTCCTTTTCCCGGGCGTGTAGGACAACGGGTGATGTAGTGTCCCAGTTCACCACAGTAGAGGCAAGCGTCATTAGACCGGCGTAGTTGTCTCTCCTGCGGGGTGAGCTGGGCATGTCCAATCTGCATGGCTTCTGGCTCGGAGCTAGGACCTGGGGAATCTGCCCGCGGCTGTCTGGGGAGTGCAGGAGTCCAGTGCAGAGATCGCTCGCGGCGACGCTCCCTGCGACGGTTGTCGATCTGGATGCTAAGTTTAATCAGCTTGTCGAGGTCTTCAGTTCGGTCTCGGGTGGCGATCTCATCCTGGAGGTGATCCTGCAATCCCCGGTAGAATGCAGACTGGAGCGAACGGTCATTCCAACCACTACCCGCTGCTAGGGTCTGGAACTCGATCGCAAATTCAGCCACACTGCGGTTGCCCTGGCGGATGAGGGTGAGTCGGTCACTGGCCTCCCTTCCACGAACTGGGTGGTCAAATATCCGCTTCATTTCATCCGTGAACGTCTGGTACGAGCTACACTCAGGAGCCTGGCCCTCCCACAACGCTGTTCCCCAAGTTCTGGCGGTTCCAGACAGGAGTCCAATAAGGTAGGCAATCCGGGATCGGTCGGAGGAATAGGACTGGGGCTGTAGTTCAAACACCAGGCCCACCTGGGTCAGGAAGGCCTGGCATGATCCCAGATCACCTGCGTACCTCTCTGGAACGGGAGCAAAGGGTTCTCTGAAGTGGGCTGCAGGAGGTGGACCCAGGTCTGGCACTGAGACCGAAGGCTCAGGTAACCGGAGGGCCGGGTTCTGCTGGACAGTCAGGCTGGTCATCTGGGAGGTCAGGCTGGCCACCTGGGAGGTCAGGCTGGCCACCTGGGAGGTCAGGCTGGCCACCTGGTCTAGAATTGCCCGATTGTTGACTACTAGGCTCTGCAGAAAGGCGTCATGCTGACCCAGTCTGGCGTCTTGGCTGGAGAGGCACTGCTGGAGAGACTGGTCCATATCTGATCCTGGCTGGTGATCTGCTGAGCTCATCTTGGCGGGACCGTACTGTTACGGCGGGGAGACAGAGGCTCAAGCGCAGAAAGTCACCAGAACAAAGATGAAGTGAACCAAGGATTTTATTTAACAAACGAAATAATTTTAGACTTTAGACTCCTCCAGAAGAGATAAAGTCTTGGGGAGAGTGGCTCACGGGTCAGGCTAGCGTGGACGGAGTCAGGCTGACGGAGCGAGGGGACGTGTCCTTGTCCGGACGGGGGCTCCCGGGAATCAGCACCAGAGCCGAGTACAGAGCTGATTGGGGCAGAGCAGGTTGAAGCTGTGGTCCAGTGGGTGGCGGCCGAGGCAGTGTGGGACGAGCTGGTGCTGGCTGGGCCCGAGCATGGAGTGTTGAGCAGGTAGCAAGAGGTAGAGTTAACCGACAACACCACAACTCCTAACTCTTGTTGATTTTACGGTCCCGCGTCGAGTGGAGTGAGGAGCCCGTTTAAAAAGCAGAGCCACTCCTCCAAAACGCCTCCACCTGCTACCCGCAGCTGTACTGAATCCTGGTAATTAACCCAGCCAGCTCTTCCATCCCAAACACCACCTCCAGGCACGCCCACCTGAAACACACTGCAGGGAAAAAAGCACACACCTGCAGCCAATAACCCCTCCCCCTAAGGGGCTGCAGGAGAGCTGATCATGACAATTGGGTTTTTTGCATTTATTCATCTGGGCATGTTGAAGGGAGGCATGATAGAAATACTCTTGCCTAAAGTTAGAACTATTAATCTCTAGAATAAAAGGTATCTAGAGTCTATGCTTTGTATGAAATACCAACCAATGTATCTCTAACTTTTATCATGGTTTTGCATTTAATTTAAGCTGCATTATATTATTATATTAATGACAAATAAAATTTGATAAAACATGGTAGATCTAAATTAAGTTTGCTGGATTTTTGCATTTTAGTCTGCAGTCATTATTTTGTTGTACCTTGGGATAGATGTCTGAAAAATTGTATACAAACTTGCATTTGGTGCAGTGTGAGTAAAGGTTATTAATTTCTAATGTAATACATTTGTGGGACTGAGTCTAATCAGCTCTTTCATCATTTGAAAGACATCATGGCAATTACTGTGGAGGAAGACAACAGCATGTGCTTTTACTCCAGCTTGATGTCCCATGAGGGCTATTAACATTTCCATTTTGCTACAAAGCATATCACCCACACAGGTCTGTATATATATATATATATGAGTATTTTATAGGCTTGCGGTCTGGCAAGGACAGAGGAATTAGCCTGATCCACATTCATTAACCTCATTCTCATTCTCCAGAGCAGAAGAGCTGTAGAACTATCTGTCACCACAGCACAAAAATGATGAATTGGTAATCAGTTGAGAGCTGTCAAGAAAGCCCCAGGAATGCAAAATTTACGTACTTGTTTGCCCTTGCATTAACCGTTTGTAATCAAATCACTATTTATCATTGGTTCAGTTAGACATGCTTTATGACCCAGTGTTGTCATATATAGGCAGGAAGACAACAGTGGCACTCCTTATTAGAGACACTCTTTATTTTAAACATACAGCTAGACCTCCCCTATAGCTTATGATGGGTGTTGATTGTGATTCAATTTTAATCATCCTATTCAATTATTCATTATTTCCCCTAATGAAAATGGAATGCAGTCAAAAAAAATCAATGAGTTTAGCCACTGATAGCAATTTGATATGCTCCAGATTCAAATGTGAATCTCTGTTTGTTGATAGACGACTATCAAGTTTAATGTATGTTCAGCCTCAACAAAATAAAAGGAAGTTATACATCAAAGTCTGGATTTAGAGCTGAGGCTGACCATCCTGGGCACAAGAGTCCTACAGAGGAATCAATACAGTGACAGCTGAGCTCCAGAAAATCCTCTCTGTATCCTAATTAGGGGGTCAGTCTTTTACAGGAATTTCTCTCACTTACCTATTTGTGCTTTAAAGTTCAGACACAGTGACTGGTTGGATAGCAGGGTGCTTCGGAGGCCAGCCGATGGGTAGTCTACCAACCTGTTGTTAATGGCTCATGCTTTAAAAGTTAATGAGAGCCAGAGTTAAAAGCAGCATTAGCTAAAGGCTAGGTGGAGTTGAGCTACTTGGATTAACTTTTCATTACCTCCACATTAGGTGGGCCTGGGGATTAGAGAGACCCCTGTATGAAATGTAGCATGAAAATATCCAAATGGGCCTGCATAAAGCCAGTTTGGATGTGGGTAAAGTGGAGGAGTTAAAGTAAGTGATTGAGCTTTTAGCCTCTCCCTCGCCTTTCCGCTGAGAAATCTTCCACAGTTAAGTTGACATCGTTTGCTCCCTATTAGCCAATAAGAAGGCGGCTTGTAGGAGTAGAGAAGCTACCTATTCATGGTAAGGTGACTTTGAAAACTAGATTGGGTCATTAAAAGTAGAATAAGAAGGCTATTATAATTCCAACACTGAAGTTGCCATTTATTTGCATTGCAAGGTCCCCAGTGTGGTAGTTAAATGTCACTTGCCAACTTTAATGAGAGTAAAGTTAGGGAGTATGACCAGAGCTGATTAGTGTTTTTTCTGCAGCAATTCCATCCTCAGCAGCATCCAAAGGAATCATCAACACTTCCTACCGAGAAACTACTGGACAATCAGATTGTTCCGAACTCCCAGCATCTACTCCAGCTCCTGCCACTACTTTAATTACCCTGAATGAGAGAACAGCAAGCCACCGATCTTCAGACTCACTGTAAATGATGTGTAATGTGGTGTGCCGATGGGATATGCCATTAAAATAGTGACTCGAAATCTGTGTCTGCATGTGCAAGACTCTTCCAGTTCTAATTTTAACATTTGATATAATGACGTTACACAGCAAGCAAAAGTTCTTATTAACATTAGTGTTTAGCTGAATTAGAGGATAATTGCAAAGCAGAACAGTAACTTTTTGCATTCGGTGGCCGAAGTCCTCACAGGTAACTTTGATCCTCGGGGGGGGGACTTGATCTAATTGTGTCGAGCCTTGTGTTATTTCCATGTGTCTCAGCGCTGTGTGTCAACATGTTCAGTGCCTTCAGTAGATCCCGGTGGATCAGAGTGTCCTCACCAGCTCTGATCAAGTGCGCTGCAATCACTGTGGGAGGAAAATCTGTGATCTGGTTGGCAGACTGTTCGATTGATGGAGAGAGAAGTGAAAGTCTGACTTTGAATTATTTGTATGCCTTCACTGACGCACTCAAAAAGAGTTATTTTGGGAAATTGTTTCAGTGACTTTACATTTGTTCTCAGGACATTATTATACTGCACTCCTTCTCTGTTGTTGCTTGTTAATTGATAGCGTGTCATGCGGATGCCTGCTTTTTGTGTGCTCTATCAGAAAATGAAAATTATTGGGAGTACTGTACAGTGACAACATGATGCAGGTGAGGCAGAAAAAAATAGTGTAATACTGGCAACCAAAATGTAGTATACAAATCTAACTCACTGACACTGATCACAGTGTGGGCGCTAAAATATGCAAATTACATTTGTATTTGACACACAAATTAAAAGCAATTGCCAGTACAACTGAGAGTAAAAAGCAACGATTACTAACTTTTTCTAATTGGTATGGATGACAGCAATTTCCATTATATTGATACATGTTGACATTTTAATGTTTAATGGCATTTTGTGGTGTTTTTGTTCACAAGTACACAACAAGGGCAAGGAGCCATTTCAGATAAAATGGTTGTGTGTCATAAAATGTTTTCATGGTGAAAATATAACAAAAAAATAAATAAACCCGAGAGGAGAGAAACAAGGAAAAATGTTTGGTGGTGTTGTTCCTCTATTTTTGCAAGATTGACTGCAACAACAATCAACACCTCTAGGAATATATTAAAAGAAACCACTTCGACTTCTGCGATTTCCACATGTAGTCTCTTGGAGTTTCTTTGTCCATTTGTGTGACCCATCGGTACAAAAAGAAAAATAAAATGTGTGAAAACAACTCTGAGAGGTGTGAATGTAATCTGAATTAATGAGGCCATATCATATGAGAGCAGCAGTGCGGAGTGACGGCGGGTGAAGTTGCATCATTTGGATAATTAAAGCAACTTACTTTGACATTTCCCTCACGTTTCAGATTCAAACTCACCATAACTGACACTGAGGCTGGCCTCTCTGATTATGTTTGTGATCAAATGATTGTCCCAGTTTATTTCCACTCTGACACTAATTCCGGTATTGACTGGAAAGGGAACGAAACCAGTGACAGGAAGAAATGTTCCCCCACCGATTACACTGTTATGTTCATTATGTTATCCTTGATGCTTAGCCTACGATAATTAGACATTAGGTGTAGAAACGCATGATATTCTCTCACCTTCTGCCTTGCTTCCATCCATGAAAGTCTTCTGTGTCATGAAAAACAGTAGCTTTTTAAGCACGTTGCTAATGCTGGCCCCTGACAAGTTCCTTTTACCATTCGCTCTTTGGGATAGCACACTTTCACTGTGACACCATTTTCCTTGATTTCCCTTGCTGGCCAATTAAGGAGCTGCACAAAGGAAGTTAGCCGTAGTCACACGCCTGTTTTTTTATCTCCCCATAGTGAAATAAAATAATCACTCACAAGCTCAAGAAGCAAAATTTTCTACAAAATGGTCTTTTTCTGTGACATTTCGCATCCATCAAAATTAGAAAAAGGGTTCATGCTTTGGCTTTTAATGCTATAACCGTAAGGGTAGATGTGTAAGATCTGATATACACAGGTAAAGAAAAAAACTAAAGAAATAACAAATTGAACCATACCAGCATCTGCATTGAAATGCATGGATTCTCTCGACCGATACAGAGACCTGCAAAAAGCTCTCAACGTGGTCTAATAGTTAATACACCAAATTGTGAATGTCAATTATCAATTTTTATGCATGCAAGTATTTATCATGCATTGTAAACCCCAGGGTAATTAAATGCAAGTGCTATGCTTATGATAGCCATAATCAGTTTCTTTGCCAGAGCGGTCAATCATTTTATTAGAGGCCCTGCAGGAACTCTGTACGCTACAAGGCCAGTGGCAATGCACTGCTTCCGGCTAGCAGAACTAAATAGAAGGTTGCCCAGTGGAATTCTATCACCACCGTGTCCAATCTATATGGCCCATTTCTGCTTTTCATCCCAATTTTTTACCTAATTTCAACATGCTGTACATCTCTGTTTCCTCTTCCCCCACTATGCTTTCCAGGGCCATCCATCACATTTACTCGATATGTAGACTGAGAAATGTGACACCACCGTACAAATCAACTAGGAACATCAGAAGTGCATTGTGATTTCATGCTAGTCTCATGAATCTCTGGATCTGAGAGAAAAATGTTTAATTTTGAAGTATTCTTTTTATTTTTTGTGATGACTTCCTCACTGATATTTGGAACACCTTTCAGGTCATTTATCTTGCCTGCATAAAGCACAAAGAAGAAATCTAAACGTCTAAAAACACAACTCCCTATCTAGACAAGAAATTCAGTCAATGGCATTAGCTGGAAAATATGAACCTGTTTTTAACAAGAATGTCTAGCAATCATGTTGAAAATTTGTAATTTTCGATGGTGCATTTATCAAAAATGCACCGTCACTCCAGAAGGAAAATGGTCCAATTTTGACCAGGTGCTTGAAAAACAGGATTTTAGTATCATCACTGCCAATTAAATGTATCTCATCAGATTTATTACTTGACTGTATCTGTTCCACGTTTAATTGTCTCTTATCTCATGTCTACTATATTAAACCAGCTAACCCAACAGAAGCAGCAAGAAAACATGTAAACTTGTAAAGCAAATGTTGCCTAAAACCATCCCAAAAATTCATTCAAATTCAATGAATGATCAAAGTAAGAACTAACTGAGATATGCTAGTGCAATACGTCACACAGCAATGGGACCATTTTTGGAGGCATTTTTAATTAGGATTTATTTAAATATTGGATGAATGCTTTAAAACAACAGGTTTGTCCATCCTTAACAGCTGCTTTATCAAGTCCAGCAGGAGTCCATTTGAGCCAACTCCAGGTGTAATGCAATGCACTTTTACAGAGAAAAATCCAACATTATCACAAAAGAATACGATCGTGAAAAGGAAACACTCCCTTGGGCAAAACATCTGCAGAGCCGTACTTAGAGGTGACAGCTTTGAGCTGCACAGGTTGTGGTTAGGGCAGGGGTCTCAAACTCAATGTACTTGGGGGCTGCTGGAGGCAGAGTCTGGGTGAGGCTGGGCCACATCATTATTAACAGTATTAATGATTTCTTCTAAACATGAAGTGTCCTGAACATGAATGGAACATTGAATGAAGATCATCAACGGTTCTTCTAAACATGGGTTCTCTTGCCTACTCCTTGCTGCCAGAGACGTGGCAGCGCTTCTTCTCGCATATCTGAGCCACATTTGGCTTGAGAGCGGAAGTCAGAATGTCTTGAATAGAGGTCGGGTCGGCCACCCACGGCTCCGGAGCCGCATACGGCTCTTTGGTCCCTCTGCTTCCTCAGTCCCACTGCAGTACATCCCTGAGCGCGGTGGGCCGGACGGTACCGCGAGCTGTGGAGTGCCACATTTCAATAAATCCAATCAATAAAACCACCAATTTGTGCAAAGGGACTTTGTGATAAATACATAATGGGAAATCGTACAACTAAATAATTAGCCACACTAATCACGGTCCTAGAAATATCAAGCATTGCGTAAAAAATACTCAAGGTAGCGATTCTCTTATGAAATACCTGAATAGCAGAGGCTTTTACTTTTACTTCGATCACCAAGAGCACCATGGTAGGAGGACACCCCAAACAAAACCCTCTTCATTCCTGGTTGCCCACCCACAACTAATAAAGCAAACTAAACTAGATGAATTAACTAAGTACATGAAAAAAGGAACAAAAACACAACACAACACAATCATTACCAACACTAAAAACCTAATATAACCCCCAATAATTACATCTAAAACGTGACGAACAGAAACGCAGATGTAAACGCTAATGTGTAACCTTCTGTGCTTACAGCCCTCAAATCTTAAGTTCATGCTCTCAACAACAACAGATATCACAATGTCAAACTGAATGATTACACTCACGCCGTGCAAGCCGCCTGAGTTACAATGTTGCGGGCCACAAAATATCGTCCGGGCCGCGAGTTTGAGACCCCTGGGTTAGGGGATGGTGAGAGAAAAGAACAGGACAGAGAACAACAAACACAGAAGTTGACATCAGATGACAACCTCATCAGCAGGCTGCAAAGTTGATGGGAGCAGGAGGCACACATCATGAATTTCCAGTTCTACAGTCAAAGATCCTACCGCAGGGATCGGCAACCCGCGGCTTCAGAGCCGCATGCGGCTCTTTCGTCCCTCCGCTGTGGCTCCTTGAGCCTCGGTCCCACTGCAGTTCATCCCTGAGCAGGGTGGTATGGTAAGGCAAAGCGCATCCAGACCCGACTGTGTTGCCCAGTCCCACCACAGAGAATGCGGTAAAATGTAGGCGGTGTTGTGAACGACGTGGGGATGTAATGTCATTACCCATCAATAGTGGCGCAAAGAGCGCAGTAGTTGCGGTCACAGCTCACGGCAGCTGCATTTGCTCGGCCTTCTGAAGCTGTCAGCTTCCTTTATTTGTGACACAGCGAAAAACTTTCTCAATCTGAACTGCAGCGCCCATCTCCCACTGGATCTCCTCCTCTCCTGTTACTGAGAGCAGCATCTGAAACTTGTCAGAAGACCACGGTGCTGTGGAGTGCCGACGTGTCAATAAACCCAGTCAACAAAACAACCAGAGCGTGCAAAGTAGCGTATGTGAACAATAACGGGAGTGTTTATGGCAGATGAGATATTGTAATATTGCGGACTTGTTGAGAGTGACGCTCGTCACTACCAGTCAGCAGAGGTGTGGAGGAACAACGCTTCATGCTTACAGCTACAGAGAGTGGCAATTATTAACTTAACGCTAAATAATCCGGAATTACACAACGGAATGACATTGAAAGCCACATCACACAAAACCCTGATCTCCCGCACATATGCGCTGATTTATTGGTATTATGCCGATGACCCGGGGGGGGGGGGGGGGGGGGTTGTGTTTTGTTCAGTGGGAAACAAGTCCAAATGGCTCTTTGAGTGTTGAAGGTTGCCAACCCCTGTCCTACAGGGAGTTATGTAGAGAAGCAAAGGAAATAGGATAGACTACAGGAACGAGAGACATTATTAAGATCCTGCAGAAAACATTCCACATTTACACAAATGGGTTTGTGCTTTCAAAGTTTCAAGACATGTCAGCCATTCCTGGTCTCCAGCGGAGTGAAATAGGGATGTGTGCTTGCTCCCACCCTGCTCAGTCTGATGGTCTCGGCTATGCTGACAGATGACTTCAAAGATGAGGGTGCAGACACTGGTATCAGATACCGCACAGATGCTTCACTCTGACTCCTCAGAAGACTTCAAGCAAAAACAAAGGTCAAGTTTGACACCATCAACAACCTCCTCTTTGCCGATGACTGTGCCCTCAACGCTGCCTCTGAAGTAGACATGCAAACACACTGTTGACAGACTCTCTGATGCCTGTCAAAACTTTGGCCTAACCATCAACACCAAGAAGACGGAGGTAATGCATCAGCCAGGTCCTGGTAAGCTATGCGCTGTACCCAACATCTACATTAACGGGCAGCGACTGCATGTGGAGGATAAGTTCACGTACCTCGGCAGCAACCTGTCTCACACAGCTGTCATTGACGATGAAGTGAATGCCAGACTTGCCAAAGCCAGTGCTGCCTTCGGCAGACTCAAAAAGAATGTATGGAGCAGAAGAGGCATCACTCTAGAGATCAAGCTGAAGGTCTATAAGGCTACAGTTCTCACTACACTGCTCTATTACAGCAAATCCTGGACCGTATACCAACGCCATGCCAGGAAGGTGAATCACTTCCACACCAAAAGCCTCAGAAAACTCCTCGGCATCATGTGGCAAGACAGAATTCAAGACACTGAGGTACTGACCCGTGCCAACCTACCCAGCATCCACACAATCCTAATGCAGTCACAGCTGCGCTGGACAGGCCACGTAATCTGCATGTCAGACCATCGGCTCCCAAAGAAACTAATGTATGGCGAGTTCCAACATGGCAAACGCTCCAGAGGAGGCCAAAAGAAGCGCTTTAAAGACACCCTTAAAGCTTCACTGAAGGCCTTCAATATTGACCCTACTTCTTGGGGAATGCACAGCAGTCAACAGATCAAAATGGCATATTGTGGTTCAAAAGTATGCCAAATCCTGTGAAGCTAGCAGAACAGCTGCAGCAGAGCATCGCAGACAGATCAGGAAGAACTGCACAAACAGTTGTCCATCAGCTGCCTCAATTCCCTGTCCACACTGCAGAAGAACCGTCAGAGCGCAGATTGGCCTCATCAGCCATCTCCGTACCCACAGATGAACCAGTGAATTGATGGTCATCGTCATAGCGACAGATGAATGATATTAGGAATGACTCCATGAGTGACATCTCACACAAAAAAGAGGATTTAAATCAGTGGGGGTGTTTTTGTACCATTTTACACGTTTACACGAGGGCGATCAGTTTGAAATGGTATCACGCCCATGTTGGTCACCATGGAGTGATTGAATGGAGCGCTGAGCCCCCACCAGCACTGAAAGGTGCAGTTGGATGTGTTGGCAGAGGAAGTTATCAACCATGTTGAAGAATTGGGGGGCATACATAAATGAGAACTTATCTAGGAAAAATAGATTAAGAAAGAAAAGGCGGGGGGGGGAGCAATAGGACATGATTTTTCTCAAAGTCCAAAGCAGCTCATGAAATATTTTTACTAAAATCTGCAGGTGAAAGTCATGAGGAGCCAGTTGAAGAACTTACTTTCATCACAGCAACATGAATGTCTCTCCCGATAGCTGAGCCTGATTATGATTCTGCATAAAGCATGCTAAATTGTATATTTACACAAATAGAAGGCTGTTTCACTTTAGAAAATGTTCTATTATGAAGTCTGCAAGCAAAAGTGAAAGCGAGCCAGCTGAAAGAAATGCCTCTTATAACAATGGCAGCAGCGTCGCTGCTGTAGGCTGAGCCGTTTGACCATCTTTTCAGATACAAAGGTAATAAAACACATTGGGTATTAATCAATAAGCATCTATTCCTCCAAGTTATTTGCTTATTTTGAGAGACATGCTCAATATCACATATTCATGAAAGCAGTCTAATAGATTGTGTGTGTTTTTTCTATTGTCAGTCAAACTGAATCCTCAATGCACACCATTAACAGGTCAGTATCACATCAATATATATCAGCAATGTTTTTTATACACTTTGGCACATAAGGCCCTTAATGTTAGTGACAAGCAATTGTCATATGAATGTATGGTGAGTGAGAAATGGAGAGAAGCTCTCTCAGCAGTGTAAACCTATTGCACCTTAACTAGAAAATGGCCTATGTGCTTTGGCAAATAGAAACGTTGAAGTATAAGCTGTGCAAAGGTTGGACAATAAGTTGGACACTGAAGGTGTGTTCACATTTAAAACAAATCTTGGCCCAAATGCTGCTTTTGTACAGTCACTTGGTGGAAGTGTGTGGCGGTATAGATGCTAGGTTTCTTTATGCTTTCAAACATAATCTTTCTAACATCGTACGGAGCCACAGGTTGTTAGATGAACAAACACAGCAGGTGACTGGCTTTGAAAGCACTATTTTCAGTCCTTATTAGACTTGATTGCTGATTTGTGTCGTCTGTTAATTTTGTAGGCGGTCGGTTGTTTAGTTCTATGTGGGCAACAATCCCACCACCATAATGCAAGATGCATGATTTTGCATTAATCGGGATGTTATGTCACGTTACATCCAGCACAACGGTTCTTCAGGTGTTTTTACACTTCCAAACGATTTCTTGACACCAATTAATCTCAAACCGTTTATTTTCTGTATATTTTAGATGACTTCTTCAAAGACTTATAAACAAATGCCCCTTCAGTCCTTCACATATACTCCCTTAGAAAGAGACACACAAACAATGCTGCAAACTGCACCTGCACATGTGTGTCGTGATCATTGTTTAATCCACCCCTGTGCTGGAGGCTCAGCCATCCTTCATTTGTACATGACGAATTACTGTCTCAGTTAGTCGCATGTAAAATTACAAACATTAAACAAAGCTCGGGTGGTAATCACACCCCAGTGTTCCTTCAAGCACAGTTTTCATCCATGAAGCTCCGTATTCTGCACCTCAAAAAGTTTTTCATCATTTAATTGTTGCACTATGTTTGGCTTTATTGCTTCTGGTTTCATGCTTCATGTCTCCCATCTATTAGGAGCACTTGCTCATACATTACTTGTTTCCCTTTGATTTGACACAAAAATGGACTGACTGATGCTAAAACAGATGGAATGAAACATAGATCGAATCTGAACACTACAAGTAAGAAGAACAAGTGAAAATTATATATATATATATATATATATATATATATATATATATATATATATATATATATATATATATATATATATATATACATATAAAAAAATTGCTATATTTAGACCGTGTGAGATGAGGATTTTTTTTCTTTCTCTTTTTGTAGTCAGTGTCAGGACTACAAGCATCCTCTGGGGTTTGGGAATGTTTCTATACACTGCCAACGATGGATAATTGGTTATTTTGAGTAATTTTATGAACAAAGCTCAGCTGCTGCAGCTCAACCTCAAGTAAACAACACACCTTGGGAATAGCCTCTGTTCAGCCAGCTTGTGTTTGTAGATTCCTGCCTGGATCCATGTTTTTGTCTGCCAGATGTAAAGAATAGGCCTAACCCTTGTTAGCCCAGATGGAGCTATTTTGATTTCTTCTCATCTACAGAAAATACAGATTAGTGCTACAACAATTAAGTGCATTTGTTTACGTAAACTTACCGTTTTTGTAGATTTCATGAGTAATTGCATGTAAATCTTCTCAAAAACTTAAATCATGAAGTATATTCCCTATTGTTGTCGAGTTCCCCTTTTTTCATAGTTAACCCTTTAATGTCCCAGTCACCCTTTTAGAGATTATTATCAACAGAGTGACTTTATGGTAATATGAACATTAAGAACAGTTACTTTCCAATATTCTGTTTTCTGTTGTTGTCTTGTTTGCAAGATTATTTTGCTTTTGTTTCATATGTAGCTTTGATATTTACTTTTTTTTTTTTTTACTCTATATTGAACCAGCCTAGTTATAACTGATATCATCCTAATTTTGCTTTTTCTCTCACGTGCTCACGAGATAAATTAACAGTCAGCCAAAATACAAAATAATCCATCTTTCATGCCACATTGTACAAACAATCATAACTGACTATGGTCGAAGGATTAACCCTGATTTCAAGATTTTGAGCACATAGTAGATGCAAACTGATGGCCAACTACTTAGTCATCTGACAAGTGCAGAATAATTTTGTGCCAAACTTGTCAAAAAGGGTGAAAAGGGTATTCATCTGTTTGGCATCATTACATTCACCCAGCCATTTATTTTCTAGTTCATTGCAAACACTTGAAGACAAAATCATCCACACACACGTTCACAACTACAATTTAGAGTCATTAATTAACCCAACATTTATGTCTTTGGATTAAATTCATGGATGATATACTCAGAGTTTTGGTTTGGACTATTTTAATGGACAGCTCGTCCATCACTTGGATTACTTTGGGTTTGAGTCTGGATTTGTGTCTATGTGTTACAACCAGTTTTCTGGATGGTGACTCTCTTTTTGTGAGAACAATCCCTGAACACAAAGCAAAAAAACTAAACAAACAACAAACAATGTCACACTAATCAAAGAAAAATAAATCTAAACAAACAGTACATGGGCTGGCTGCGTTTCATTGAGATATGTGTTACATTACTAAGTGATTGAAACATAATCAAGGTGGTCGAATTGATTAAAGCGTTAATGACAACACAGTATTGAAGGAGCCGGCCTGGAGGATACAGCAATTATCCTCCCATACAGATTCCCTCTGGTATCGCCATACTGTACCACGTTGCATGAGAAACAGGATTCACAGGAACATCTGTTATCACAGCTGGTTTCATCATCTAGATCTTTGTCTGATATTATCCGCAGTGGATCCGGGTCTGAAGGGCTGCGTCGTTCTCCGGCGCAGACCTTGGCAAAAGTTCCCTTCCCGTGAAGCCACTATCTTGTGTAACAATGAAGAAGCTCCTACTGTAGTCTTAACACTGATTCCTTTATCTAAATGATTAACTGTGTGCAGTGGGAAATAAGTAAATCAAGTGATAATTATACACGTCACCTCAAAAAATACATGTTTTGAAGCTTTATTAAAGGTTTCAGTCTTGTGTATGCCCTTGATGTATTCAACTGGATATCAATGCAAACATGTTATTGAATATAGTTTTATCTAATGTTATATATCAAATATTCTAAATAGTAAATTAACAGTCAGTGAATCAAAAAATATTGCTAAGAGTAAATATCTAACTGACATGAGTAGATTTTTGGTTGAGAAAGAACAATATGAACCTTCTGTTTGTCAATCACATGGAAAATATAACCGTTTTATTAACTTCAACTTCTATGTTGTTTGTAGTTATGTTTGCTATTTCATAATGAGAAAAAAAAACTACTTCAAAAGCAGAATTGTGTTATTTCTATTCTACTGCATGTAATTCAACCTATAAATGAGGAAAAACTTGGTTTCGGTTCATTTGAAATGTCAGTAAGCCATTTTAGAGTTCAATAGCTATACAGTTTAGTGACATCAAAATGTTTTTTTTCTCCTGCCATCTTGTCTCTAATATTCAGATATTCATTTATTCAGCTACTTATTCATGTCACTCTGGCTACACTGCAAGCGAAGCAGCCAGGTATCTGTTCTGGCTGCACATTCTTCCACCGCTCGCTGTGGAAACCCCACGTTAGCTGTGCCTGGAGTACGTCCAAAGGGAGGCATCCAGGGGAATCATACCAGGCCCTTGAGCCACTTCTAATTCTGGCTGCTGCTTCTGTGGAGGAGTTGCAGTTCAATACAGAGGCCGTCCTGACTTGTAAAAGTCCTCACCTTATTATGCAGCCTGAAAGCAGCCACCCTGCAGAGGACCATCATATCCTCCATTTGTAGCAACAACCTATTTGTTTTGGGTCTTGAACCAAAAGTCTTGACTGGAGGTTAGCTTTAAAGTTCACACAGACACTGACCAGTTAATCAGGAGCTTTGCTCCACCGCTCACACGTACGATCCAGCGAGATCAATGTGGTGAGTCTCTATCTGGAAGCCAAACTTGGCCTACAGTCGTAGGTGGAGGTGCTCTTTGTGGCCGAGGCCGACTCCACATTTGGTTTCAATCCTAAAATGGCACTTGAGCTGCGCCAGATATCATGCTGGAGTCAAGCGATGAGAGCTGTGATAACAATGACAAATTCATGGAGTAAAAACTCAGCATCAGAACAGAAAGGAGGTTAAAATCAAGTAAACTTATATGCGGCTCAGTGGGGGGGAAAAGGAGAAAGAAATGTAACACAGAGCCAAGATAATGAAATCAAATATAAATAATATGAATTAATGGGACGTGCAGGACGGTGCTAAGTGTTATCTGCATCTGAAGAAGCACAGGCAGACGGCATATGGACAAGACCCCTGAATTACTGCTACGTTTAAATGCTGCTGTCTACAATTGGCAGCCTTTCTCGCATTCTCAAATTAGCATGTGATAACAAAAGAGAATTTGTTCATAGAGTATTATGTGATACCACTATTAATTAGATCACTGCAGATATGCTCTTAGACTGTTATGCAGTGTGGGAAGAGAGAAGCCAATTAAAGACTCAGATGAAGTCTGGCCAGTAACGATCCAAAACTAGTCATCTGTGCAGTTTGACGCTATTATATGGATTAGTGCTTGACACAAGCTTTATGCCATCATCACAGGCATTTGCATAGATTTAGCACATTACGGCAAAATATTTCTATGAGTAAAGTGCGGCATCTCAAGTTCTGAGCTGGTTGTTGTGAGCTCACTTACTGCCTTTGAATAGAGTGAAAGCTTTGCGAATCTCGTATCCACACATATGCTGTCAAAATACCTTGATATATAAGCTTTTTATAGTTTTGTATCGCAGTGTTTCTCAAAAGTACTCTTGACTAAAGTTCGGCATTGCAAGCGCGACAAAAGTTGTCCATTGATTAATCTTTCATACTGTGCTGAAGCTGATTCCAGCTGACTGGAGGTAATGTCAGAGTGCATAATGGACAGGTCAACAGTCCATCTGAGAGATAGTTAAAGAAAACCCACACGTGCACAAGAAAAACATGCAAACTACGCATAGAAAAGCCTCAAAGCCTCTAACTGGGGATATCGTCACTACAGCACCAATACATTTGTTTATTTTTTAATTCTTGTGTTTTTTGCACCAGAACTTCCAGAAATATTTAATTCCTCAATATCTAGTGCAAATTTAGTTAATAGTTTCTGTGTGAAATATCCATCTATCCATCTTCTATACTGCTTTATCCTGATCAGGGTCGCTGTGCGCTGGAGCTGATCCCAGCTCACCATATGAGGGCAGGATTCACCGTGGACAGGTCACCAGTTCATCACAGGGCAAACACAAAGAAACACACAACCACACATACTCACATTCACACCAAGGGTCACAAATTAACCTCACATGCATGTTTTTGGACAATGGGAGGAAACTAGAGTCACCAGGGGAAACCCGCACACACAGGGAGAACATGCAAACTCCACAGAAAGGCCAGGTTGGCATTTGAACCTTGCTCTGTGCCATGTGGTTATGTGTTACATACATAAATACATAATTGAATACATCATTCAAATATTGTTGCAGGTAGAGACAGATGTGGCTTCAGCATGTGCGTTTGAGATTCTTACTTGCACAATAACCCCAGCCTTGACAAGAAACGCCTACAGAAAACGTGAAATAAGCTGTTTCTCATTAAACCTTGCCATGTCTTTTTTTGTTAATTGTGCAAAGATGCTTGTGCCAATCTCTCAATAACCTTTTCATTTAGCCATGTACTTTAACATATACTTTTCCAGTGAGCATGAATATATATTCACATAAACATAACAAGGTAGTGATTGAATCAACTGCCTTCTCAAAAGAAAGCATAGCATAATCACACAGTGTACAATTACCTACAGGTTCTGCTGCGTGTCACTGGCCAGTGTCAACACATGCACAGTGTCACTAAATTGAAAAAATACAAATGATGTTTTGTATCTTGCTGAATTTGTTATAGTTCTCTTTTTCTTTTTTTTTGCAATATGAGCAGATTAATTCACTCATAACCAGCTTGTTATGTGGGTACAGTATACCTAAGTAGTCCATTATAACTGTTGTATGAAAACCTTTTTCAGTTATTTTCTTTTCAGTTGAGTCACCCAATACACTGCTTTTCATGACTGAGACGAGCAGAAATATTAAAATGGATCTCACTGACACAAGAGCAGTTATTTGCGTGCCTTTACGACATATTTTCACCCCCCCTACCCTTTTTTTTAAAGAATTCAATTAGCCTCCACTCTTGTTTGCACTTCATATTTTATTTCTTGCACAAATCTCAAACACCACTTACCCATTTAAAATATATGCCACCATTTAATTTCCTAACCTCGCACATAAAAATTGAAGGGTATAAACCCTGAACCAGCTCGTGTGTTTTACTTACACTACAATAATAATTTAATGACGTATTATCCGCTGTGCATTTTACACGCCTATAATGGTCCTGACCTTCATATTATGGTCTTTTAATTCAAGCTGTGTTCTCTCTCGATTATATTCTGAACATTTAGAGATATTTGTTTTCCTTTTTTTTTTTTTTAAATATCCTGTTATGAGAATATCGTTTTAGCATAGTAAAGAGTCAAATATCCTGATTCACATTCATGTGCATGTGGTGTGAATCATACTCAGATGTTGTGCAAAAAAGAAAGCATACAATATAATCAAATACCAGGGAGATAAAGATAAGGCTCTATTTACTATCAGAGACCCCTCCAGTGTGAGATCACAAACACAACTTGCAGTATTTGTTTTACAGCTGAATGCTAATTGGGAACACGGTGAAAATTGCTTCCCTGTCAGTCAGAAGCATAGTTAGTTATTTGCCTTTTGCCAAAATTAATGAATGTGATAACAAGAGAACTTTTCCCTCAGCTCAGGCACTAATGAGTAATAAACTCAGCAATGGTACTTTGACTTAAGTTTGAGGTGTGGCAGCTCGTTGCAAAAAGCCAGCCTTCACTATAAAGCAACTTCATTGTGAAGCATTAACTGCTTTGTTGGGTAATAAGTTTCTCTCACAGCAACATTTTCATCAGCTACTCTTTGGCGATGGCCGCAACATTAATCCGGAGAAGTTACAGGGTTTTTTTTGCAGCCTGCTGTAATATTTAACAGGCATGGTGTTTCTTGCTTGGAGTGTATACCTTAGTGTACATGGATAAATCCAAATGCACTGTAAAGAGACCTTCAGAGTAGAGAATCCAGTAGAGCTTAATCCACTGGCACATAGAAAACCAGACATCTTATTAGCAGCAGTTACTGACGAAATAGAAAATTAAGCACAAGCACCCAGCGAAAAAAAAAGCTTGAACACACACACACACACTCACACACTCACTATGCAAACGCCACAAAAAAAAATGAAAAAAGCCAAATGCGCACATATTCCTGCTTTGTGCAATAAGAAGGTTAGCCCTGCTACTAATTATGACACTAATTCATTATGAGAGAGAATTAGAGCCTGGCCTCTGCTGCTGCCCAAACTCCAATCAGGCTGTAAATGAGGCAGAAAAAAATGGGCTGAACCCGTGAGCTCTTTAGACGTGTACATTTCAACACCTGCACATCAGGAGCTCAGCACTGCTGGATACAGAAATCATCCCAATACCAACAAACTAGCTGTTTTTACTGCTTTCCAAATGATTAAATATAAATTTATAAAGTACTATGCTTTCAGATATTCATAAAAGGAAAAACATATTTCTAAAACATTGATCATAAACAAAGAAAAATTAAGGACAGTAACAACAATTTGAATAGTGAGTCACTACTCTACTTCAGTTCATCATAGCTTGGAAAATAGTTATTCTTTATGAGCATTTTATGACACCTTTAAATAATCCAGACCACCAGAAGTTTAAGCACCACATATTTTAGTGCTCCCAAAGAGGTGCTAATGTAGTGAGTCCAACTGAACAATCTGAAAAGCAACATAGAAGAATCAAAATTCAAAACCAGGAGAAAAGCCAAAATATTACAAAAGCAAAAGGAAAAACAAAACTAAGAAATATATTTTTTTATGAAATAATTGTCAATGGACAATATTGATTATGTCTGTTTAAAATTAAATTCATTTTTAATTCATATAGTATAGCAAATAGACTACTCTGGAAGTAACACATGCATGGATTAGTTTTGTTAGTGCCACTCTGGGTCAACATGTTTCTGATTTTAGAAATTTAACGGAGGTGAAAAAAGGCAGTCCGGCAGACTTAATTGATGTGGGAGTTGAAGGATTAGTCCTGATCAAAAATAACTCCCAGGTTCCTCACAGTGGTACTAGAGGTCAAAGTAATACCATCGGGTTGCTAGATGTTTAGATAATGTCTCTCTCAGATGTTTTTGGCCAAATATAATAACTTTTTGGTATCATCTGATTTAACAGATAAATTGATTTTTGTATCATCTGCATAACAATGCAAGTTAATAGAGTGCTTCCTAATAATATGCCATATAGGAAGCATGTATAATGTGAAAAGCAAGGGCCCTAACACAGAACTTTATAGAATTCCATGTTTCACTTTAGTCTGAGCTGGAGTCATCATTAACGTGAACAAAGTGGAACCTGCCTGATAAATATGATCAAAACCAGCTGTAGTAAGAAGTTATGGTCAATTGTATGAAACGCAGAGATCTAACAGCACAAGAACAGGGATGAGTCTTTTGTCTCAAACAACGAGAAAAGCATTATCATCTTTGACCAGAGCTGTCTCTGTGCTATAAAGAGCTCTAAACTCTATATATCACAAAATCAATAGTTTATTAGAACTATGGTGGTGGTGGTAATTATGGCAGCATGAGTTACTGTGTGTCCTAGTTATATTGCTTAACATTTAATGTTACTCTATGTTTTTGTAAAGAGCTATATAAAGTGTTTTTGTCTGTATCTGATTTAAAAATGATAAAACTGGATTATTTCCAGATGTGTGAAATAAACAATTTGAACTTGACCTGGACAGGCAGAAATTTATTATTTGTACATTTACATGCCTAAAGCCAAATAATTATATTTCATTCATCCATCCATACAGTATATATTCTACTCTGCTTTAGTCATCTTGGGGTCTATGGGTGAAAGCAGAGTACATCCTTGGCAGGGTAAACATTAACACACACAGCTACATTCACACTTATGGGAAATTTATTGTGACATTCACCCTCCAAAGCATGTTTTTGTGGAAAATTCATGAGAATTGTTATCGTTGAAGCTAAAAACCTTTAAAACCTTTCATATTTTATCCCAGATCTGTTGTTAATTTTGTGTGGACTTGCATCTTTCAACATGAAAACTGTTATGATGCCAAGATTATTAACAAATCTAAACAGACGTACATACAAACAATGTATTCCTGTATCGTACCAGACACTCACCCCGCTGGAAGACACACAGAGGCTAATTGAGCCATGCGGCATAATGTGTTTGATCACATATTTGTCAGTGTCATGTTGCTGCACTTTACTTGCATTATATTTGCCATAAATTACCCTAAGAAAAAGGAGCGGAGAGTATTGAGTTGTAAGTCTTGTCTCTGTCTGTGTTGAGCGTGGCTGCAGGAGCAGCTAATAACAGAGCGAGAGACTATCGGCACTGGGACATGACCAGACATCTGTCATATATGATGTATTGTGTGTCCAGTGAAGCCTCACCTTTTCACCTCCTCCATTTCCACTTAGGATAGATACAGCTTGCACTCGGGAGGACTGCAGCGTTAAAAGAGACGATAAAGGAAAACACGGGTGAAATATCCTGGAAGCCACCCTTTCCATTTTCTTTATTGTCCTGTGTCGAGGGAAGCATCTTTTCTGGATCTCCTCTTGGACATTTTTTGACAGCTAATTAAGCGAATGACGAGTGCTACTTTGCTCAGAAGTAGGAGTTAAAAATTTACATAAGAGAGGAGATTTTGAGTCTATTGATATAAAGTTGGGTCTGATCAGGGAAAGTCAAAGCCAAGATTAAAAACCGAACTTTCCACTTCAAAGATATTTGTGAAAGTAATGGATTGATGCATCTAAAAAATATTACCAAATTAAGCAATCAGTGAATATTTGATTTATAGAATCCCTTTTATTTTAGAAATAGCTGAACCACTCAACCCAATGATATTCTGTTCCTGTATCATTTTGATATACTCTTTATATCTCATTTGATTGTCATTGATGGTTTCTATACATTTCCAGTCTCCTATTATTAAAATCTCTATTGGTAGGACACTATAGGTATTATATTTGGTCACTTTAGACAGTATTATTATCACAATACAGTATGAATATGACATTTTTGGCTAATATTTTCTATCTATTACCCAAAAATGCAGTTTTACACTTGAGAACAATCAGTCATCGCACTTGAAATTTGAAATCTATTCTGGTTGTCGGGTGGTTTAGTGATAAAGTGTTTCACTTGAACTTGAGAGTGAGGTATCCAATGCAGAGGAGCTTTTAATTGGTTAGTTGAAGAAAACAAATAGCCATCACAAGCCGATTGAGCTCAGTATAGATGTAGTCTTATTAAAGATCGATTGAAAAAAGACTTGCGTCAACAAAAAAAGGAAAACTGATGTACTCACAAAAGTCTGGTTGCTCTGTATGTCGGTTTGAGTTCATGGTACAAAAGAACAATTACTTTAGATATCAAGAAGCACCAGATATAAAATAGTTTATATGCTGTATGTAGTAATAATCATCTATGATTTAATTTGCAAAGGGACATTCACAGAAAAGCAGCAGCTTCAAAAACTGTGTGATATTTCTTAATAACTCCTAATTGAGCCTATGTGATAGTCTATTAATTTTGATTAAATTTCATATCTATTGCATCAATTACAATAGGGCCATGTCACAGCACTGAAAATAAAAATATATGGGAAAAACAGCAATCCCACATGAGCAAGCATTGATTGAAAAAAACAAAACTCCTTTAAACAGCAAGAAACCTTCAAGTGAACCAGACTCAAAGACTGCATTAACTGTTTGGAGTTGGAAGATAGTAAAAAGAGAAAAAAACATGAAGAAAAAATAAATAAACAAGTGAACAACAGGCAGCAAAACAATCATGTAGAAGGTGGCAGAAACCAGAGAACAGAAACATTTTGCTCCACAGCCCCTGGAAAGGTTCAGAGAGGAGGGATCACAAACCGCAGGAGGGTGACACAACGTCACAGGTAGGAGAGGGCAGGCGGGTGAAGAGAGAGCCGGAAAAACAAAAACACTGTACTTAGGTGGTTCCAAAGAACTGACTAAATACAAGCCAGCTCATATGGTTTGTATTCATGGATCACCATTTAACTGATGAAGTGAAAGATGGCTGAAGTTAGTCAATAGAAAACTGATGAACAGCAACAATGTTGACATGTTTTATCTAGATTTGCTAGATTTGACCTTTACTGTTATTCACATACAGGATGTGAGTCTGTACTTTGGGATGAATTAATGAGCATAAACATTCTGGTTGGGAGGTTTTTTTCTTCTCTTTTCCCCCTTGTTCTGTTCGGCAGCTTGGTCAAACAATATTGTGTGATTGAGAGCCTTCCAGTGTCAGAACAGTTTTTGCTCTTGCAGCAGGAAGAGACTAAGAGTCGGGGGACAAGAATGGGTGGGGGACAACATACAATACCCTTGTTCGTGGTACAAATATTATTTAGTTATCACACTTATCTAAACACTTTCCAACTGTTGTTAGATTAAACGAGCCTGAGCAGCTCTATCTAGACCAGTGGTCCCCAAACTACATCCCGCGGGTCGGCTATGGTCCGCCTACACATTTGGCCCGGCCCCCTGAACAATACCAGAGACGCATTTGGATTTTTTTTTTCATATACAGTGAGTGACAAAAATATAGGACCACCCATTTTTAGGGGGTAAATAATGTTTTAGAGTAGCAAAATAAAAATCAAGACTGCATGTTTTTTGTTGTTATATTTTACACCTAACTACATTGTCTGGTTTGAAAGATTTTATTGCTGAACTTTTACCCGTTAAGATTGTGCACAGCACAACAGAAAGTTAATATTCCGTGGACTTTTTTTCTGTTAAGAACTCAGAGAGGGTTATTTGGTTATTGTTTATTTGTTTATATGCCTCGCACCTCCCAGGCCGCCAGCCAGGCCCCCACCAGGCCACCGCGAGGTCCCATCCTCCACTGATCCAACCACGAATGGGGAGGGAGAACCATACATATGTTCGGTAAAGATGTAGCTTCAAATACTGTGTGAGGTCATATGACACCTACCTGGGATGTCAGTATGGGAGTTTTGATAGGACACTATAGGTCCCCCCATCTGTATTTCCAGCGTCGGGACATTAAAATCTCTTCTGTATGAGTGGATTAGAGAACATTAGTGGTAAAGGGGGAAAAAAAATCATCTGAAAGGCAAATCGAGTTTCCATGAAATATCCACATTGTTTATTCCCATGCAAGGCCTGCGATGAGGTGCAAATATATTCAGCCACCCCTTTATGTGAACATTATTTGTTTTTACACAGAGGTTTGATGTATTGATTTTCAAAACACATCATTGAAGCACTGTGTAATTGTGGACAACTTCATTTAGAAATTGCTGAGCACCTGAATCTCTTTGCTCTCTTCCTAGCTTTGAAATGTTGCTTGTGTTTATTGTTTTTTCACTTGCGTCGCTCCCTCATTACGTTAACACATAGACAAGTTCATAAAGTTCCCATTCTAAGAATCATGTGGAAAAGTGCAGGGGGAAAAAAATTAAAGTTACGACTCAATACTTTTTTATATTATTCATGTAGCGCTCAATAGACAAGCATTGTCACTACAAAATCAGGCTTATTGACCTCCAGAACCTCTCAGACTGAAGGAAATAATTTAATTCAATCAAATCTCCAACAAACTGAGATGATTGATGACTTGCTGGTGGTTTCTTGGTCATCATATCTGCAAGTGAACCCAAAAAGACTTTAAATACTCCCACCGATGTTACAGGAGAAGCAATGTGTAGGCGTAGAGAGGTTTGCAGAGTAGACAAAGAAAGCAATGGGAGGAAGAGAATGAGCCATAGAGTTGTTGAGTATAGAACATTTGCAAGAAGGGCCTTATGTGAGGAGAGTTAAAAATAATAATTGAATGTAAGTTTCTTAAAATAAGTATGCAGTGAGCAGGGGATTTCTTTAAAAATGAAATGGGATTTATTATGAAATGTTATGACTGCATTCGTATTTATGTATGTGTTTTCTTTGTCCTGTGTGATTCTCCTTGTCAATCAACAATGTAAATAGGGCTGTGCTGTCCTGACGACCTGATTGGCTAAACTCAGGAAATACCCCACTTCATAAGGAGGAAGGATGACATTGCCATGTGGCAGATCTTGAATCAGAGGGGCGGAGCCATCTTTCATTCTGCTAAACAGCCAGAGTGCAGTGTGTGCTTTTGTTGGAGTGAGTTGTAACTTTTGAGTTAAATCTTTTTCTCTTGTTTATTATAGGTAGGAAGGAAAGACTTTGTTTGTTTTCCTTTTGTTCAGCAGACACAGAAACAAAGCCCTGCATGACGAGCGGTTTGAAACAAGCATCAACTTCAGCCACTTTAAGCACAGGATGTGCAGAACGCACTTCAGACGAAAGCGCCATTTTAATCAGACACATACCTGCCGGCGGTTTATTAGATTTACGCGAAACTTCTTTTCTTTTAAGAGCTGGACAAGCGGCAATTAAGTGCCCCAGCCCATGGCAGTAGAAACACTTGCGGTTGTCACCAGCAGCTGTGGAAATTGTTTTACGTGCGAGCTTCGATTATCCATTTCTCTGCTCAGACACAAAACTTTGATTGCGAGACGACGGCACAGAAAACATACTTTTGTGAGTGAAGATGAACTAATCAGCGAGGACGGCTGCTTTCGTCACAGAAACAACTTTGTCGTTCATTTAGGCCCTGTTTAAATGACGTTTCTCGTCACAACACCTAATCCGCTAAAAAAAAGGAGTGTGTTTACACTGCAGTAGCGGAGACGGAGACAACGATGTCGTTAGTATGCCGGGCCACTGGAGGGCGCTGTTGCTTAATTTTGTAATGAAACTACACAAATGTACAGAGAACAAAACACTATAAACGTGAAGAAAATGGAAAGCACCCGACATTCGCATGGACTGATGACACATCGGATGCCGTCAGGGGAGCGTCTCAACTATTAAACTACTGATCTGGACTATAAAACTAGAATATGGACCGCGGGTCGTACCACTACACGGCCGCCATGTTTGTTTACAACTGAATGAGCAGGAGGGAGGGGGAGAGATGTGCATGCACAGTAACAGGCTCTGTAGCCTCCATCAGTCTATGCAGGAGGGATTTGCGCCATGAAAGAATCTTTCCACCTTGGGAGCCGGATTAAAAACTTTGCGGATACAGTGCATCCGCAACCCTGGAGCCGTGTAAACGGACCCCCACAAAAGTGAAGAAAGTTTTGCGGATACACTCTAATTCGTTGTCGTGTAAACAATTAGATACACAACCATGCACTCAGGTAAACATTTTTTGAATTCCTTAAGCATTTCCTCCACAGTTTTAACATTACATGCTTGACAACACTTGTCAAACAAAACACTTTTCTTACGAACAAACTCCACATTGGTCTGGTTGACATGTCTCCCTCGACTTCTACCTAGGAACCAGTTCATAGGCCTGCAACACAGCTTTCTTTAAAGTGTCTGTTGCATTTTGGGGAATTCCTCTCTGCACTCTCCATCTGGTGCTTTCTGGGCCGGGGCGTGGCTCTCTGGGGTGGTTCGCTGTGGTCTCCCCGGGTCTGGGGGGCTGCTGTCTGCCGGGGTGATGGTGTCCGGGCCCGATGGCCTCGGGCCCCGGGGTGTCTCTACAGCCCCCCACAACAATTCCAGCCACACCCAGTGGACAAACCACACACACACACAATCTAATAACAGTTGGAAAGTATAGTATAGATCAGTGTGATAACTGCAAATAATATATGTAGCACGAACAAGGGTGTTGTATGTTGTTCCCCACCCTCCCTCCCCCTCAATCTTCTCTCTTCTCTCTCTCTTTGAGCGTTCCCCCCCGATCGTGTACGGCAGCCATGCCATTTTCTAATAAAGGCAGCAACAGGAGGAGACTCCTGGTCTCTTCCTGTTGCAAGAGCAAAAACTGTTCTGAAACCGGAAGGCTCTTAATCACATCATATTGTTTGCCCAAGCTGCCGAACAGGACAAGAGAGCAAAAAAAAAAGAAAAAGGTTAATATTGGCTAAAATCGAATAATATTGAAGACCCCTACCTAAAGATTATTTATCGTGAGCTGCCACTGCTCGGAGGTCATTTTAAAAAAAGAGTTTCTGTTCTGCAGACCGTGGGCCCGATGAGGAGGCAGGCCGACTCAGTCACGTCTCCCAGGCAGAGGGATCCACCCGTCAGCCCACCTGCAGACGCAAAACACAGCAGCAGTGGGGGTGCACGACACAACACAATGCTTGAATGCTCTCGTGGTGCCACGTGCTACTACACATTCAATACTTTTGTTTTTGTTTTGTTCAATTATTAGAGTTGCATTGCTGTAAATATCCTAGATTTGTTTTCATATAATGACTGTTACTGTCATTCAGTGCGGCACTTTAAAGTCATACTGCTTAAAAGATAGATCGAGGCAGAATTCCTTGTGTCCTTAATTCACCTTACTTTTCTACAAGCACTTCATCTCTGATGATATTTGAGATTTTGAGTAAAATATCTGAAAACCATTTGGCTGGTTTACATGATTTGATTCTGACATTTAGGCTACTTTCAGATCGATCAATACACTGTCATCAAGAGAGTTACATGCCCAAATGTTGTACTTTGATATGTTGGTAAAATAATTAAACAAACGTACTGATTCTGTGGTTACACGCAAGATAATAACATAATAGATATCTTGCACCCTCAAACGGAACCACAAAAAGCATGTCCATCTTTGTTTTGCAGCTTTAACAAAGAAAGAAAATAATGGAATAACAACCAATAACGTATTAATTTTGGCCATTTCAAATACTAATACTTCAATTGGACTGCATTTCTCCTATATAAATGTTTTTTTTGGTGGTTTTGTGCAGTTTGCATATCAAAAATATGTAAAGTGGATGGCACAGTACTGAGGATTCTCTGTGGTTGTAAAAAAAAGCTTTGCAAGATAAATTAATACATCTCTGGCCATCATTATATTATTGGCTGCTACAAGTCCACAGTCACAGGCTTTTCTCGACAGAGCTCATTTAAAAAAAAAAAAAAGAGTAGATTTTTCCAACAAATGAAATAACTGAAACATATTTACCTTCTTATCTTAATACTGGCATTGAATCAATATTAAATGATGCAATGAAATGATGTGTTCACTCGGGGTACTGCGTATATATTTTGGATTAAACGTTAGATTTTTTTACAATTTCTATTTTCAGAACAGATTAAATAAACTACATAGAAGGTGTTGTGTTGGTGTGTGCATGGTTCATTTGAATGTGAGTGTTAGTGGTGCTAAGGTAAACTTTGAAAGTCACTTTCAGTCAAGACTACCTCCAAATGTTATTTGCAGCTTGGCAGCAGAGATCTCTGACAGGTTGTGCCCCCGCTGCCCTGGTTGCCGCTTGGCCCTCCTTTGCTCTGTATGGTGAAGGCACCGCTCAGTCCTGGCACGCCTGCAGAGAGGCTGTGTGTCGGGGTGGGGGGTGGGGGGTGGGGTGGTAGGGGGGGTCTGTGGTTCTGTGTGTTGTGGCTGAAATGGGGTGGGGGATTGGTGGAAAACCAATGAAACAGCACTCCTGACTTTCTCTGGCTGCAACAATTTCCTTCATCCTTGACTGATGGCAAGTGAGGAGGGAGCGGCTTGTTTAGTCTGCTTTAACACCATCTGTTTTCAAATAACTCAACCAAGTAATTTCCACCACAGTCATTTGCTACAAAACATCTCATCACACCGTGGTGACATGACGATGGCATTTCTGTGGGAAAATGTGTGAAATATCTTTTTTGGGATGAGAACATAACCGTAAGTTATCAGAAGCTGATGAGGTTGTCTGATTCATATCCATAATTAATTCTTCCTCTAAAAAGCTTTTCAAACATTAGTAGTTTCAGTTTGTTGATTATTCCTATTCAGTTTGGCACACCCACTCATGTTTTCAATGTCAACAATGGGCACATGACACCTAGCAGCACTGACATTTTAGTAACTAGAGCCATGAAGCCTCGTTCTGAAATTAAAATTAGAAGTGACACAGCAACATGTTTACAGTGTGTCACATAATACTTTACCGTGTCTGAATCTCTGCTTTGGCCTGCTCGCTGACAGTTTTCTCTGTTAAACAATGAAGCTTTATTATTTGCTTGAATCACTGGGGATGGATTGGGAGAGAATAGATAGGGATGTAGCCTAATATGTTTCCTGACACGTAACACGCCCACTCGTGTTCGTCACATGTGGGCGCTTGTTGACATGTCATCAGAGAAGTTTGCCTTGGTAGCAGGATAGCACAGACTGTTTAAATGTTAGACCATGTTAAATCTCTTAAGCAACCAGTCACAGATTGTTGTACATTTACAATCAATTCATTCAGAAGCCAACATTTGGTCCCGTTTGCTTTGGCAAGCATTCCCCTTAAGGCCAATAGCCTTCTTATATCCCTGAAACATTACATCGAAATCATTGTTCAAACACTGATATTTTCACTACTACAGGGCAGAATCTAACTTTACATTTGAGGCTTGAGAACATACTGTATGTTAGTGTAGGCTTATGGAAACAATCGTTCTTTGAGGACCATGTGCCAGTAAAATATAGCAGATAAACATAGTGACTGTATTAGAATAACATATATCTCATCTGGTGAACCTAATTATTGATGATGATGATGATGATGATGATGATGATGATTATAATAATAATAACGACTGTGTGGCCGCACAGTGGCACAGTGGTTGACCTGATAGTGAGAAGGTCATGGGTTCATACGCCAGCCGGGCTTTTCACCCTGGTTTGACTCCCGGCTCGAGGCCTTTCTAAGGAGGGTTTGCATTTTCATCACACACGTGCTTTTTGTTCAGTAAGTGAATCCAAATTGCCTGTGGTGTATTTGCATCTTTGTTTTGACTTGGTGTTTCATTGGTGACATGCCTAGCATGTATCCTCACAAATTATTATTGTCATTATTCATAACGGTCATTGTATTCATATACACATATGATTTAAGTTTTATACATTTTTGGACTGGGAGTGAGTTTAACATGTTGACTGGGTTTTAACCCATACTGCTGCATTTTGAAAGGGCTGAAGTTATTGGATGAGTTTGGACAAGGTCTTGGTTAGTCTCAGTTCCTAAAATTCTTGGCATTGACTTGGTTTTGGGATGCTCTGGTCTTGGTTTTGTCTCGGTCTTGGGTGGTCTTGCCTACAACAGTAATAATGTGATCACTGAAAAATATTAGAGTGGACTGTTTGGTAAAGTTTTGATCCAAATATATTGCATAGCTGAAAAATGTCTCCTATATGATACAGGAGAATCACAGTATACAGTCCGTAGATAATAATGGTGGCAGTGTTGAATCGTTTGCCAGATCGCAGACGTTACTGTGAGTCTGAAGTAATGGGATGTACTTCATTTATGATGTAAGCTGATCAATGTGAAGTCGCCAACTCAATGCTTTCTAGTGAAATGCCAAAGTGGGTTTAGCTTACAGTAGCATGGTTGAAATGATACATATATTTGTAAGACTAAATGCTTTCATTAGCATTATTGTTTATCAGTAAAACCAAATATAATAACAGTATGTTTGAGAGCATCAATGCAAACAAAAATAACCAGCTTACTCACCGTTCTTTTACCACCTCGTGACAGCAGTATCGGTTGGGTGTGTAAACCCAAAAAAGTCCCCATACCAATTAACAGTGTGTGAAAGGTGAACTAACAATGAATGAATGCAATCGTCCCTCTGACATGTTGCGAAAACAATACTAAAAACTGTGATTATTTAAGTCCCGACAAATCTGTACCGTGCTCATATCCAGCACACACAGTCGCATGCAGGCACAGAGGAAGCACCTGCTGGGTATATCTTTGGGTCTGGACATGACCCTGTCACCAGTCTTCAGCAGATTAACTTTTCCGGGCCTGTTTTCAGAGATAAAGCGTAAGGAGGAATTAGAAACGTGAGACACGGGGGAAGCAAATCTGCAAATGATATACATTTCAAAGGGATTAAATAAATCAGCACATTTCTCTGTTCCTTCATCTGTCCTTTGTTTCAAGTCGATATTTTTTAAGAGGAATTGACTATTAGCCTTGTCAGACTGTATGAAGTTGTTGCAGGAATTTTTCTTCATAGACGCTGTCAACGGAAAATGAAGCTGGGGACTCCACGCAATGGTAATCAGCTCCCCCCAAAAAAGCCCTCTGAGTAATTTATCCTCCAAAGTAATTTCAGTATTTATGGGATTCACCTTCAAAATGTAATGTGGCATGCAGGTAGAAAAAACATAGGAAATGAGAAATTCACCAAGGAGGCGAGCGAGACAGAGGAAGGGAGAGGAAGAGAGGCAGAGAGGGAGAGAAATCCAAAGTGGGAGTCATAAAGTAAGTCATCTTTGCAGTCTGCCATGCAGACAGGTCTCCTGTGACCTCCAGCACCAGTGCCCTGCGTCCTTCACATCTGACATAGTTGGGAGGACAAGCAGGAAATATGAGGCTGTCTGAGGCACCTCCATATTTGAATGCACTTATTATGTCTCTGTCTGGATAAGAGCATCTGTTAAATGACTAAATGGTAAATTGTGTGCTGAGGACAGCAGACTAGCAGGGCAGATAAAGGAGCTTTGTCTTAGTTACATTTCAGCAGGTAGCAGCATGGCTTAGACTGCCAACAGGTTTTGCTACTGTGCAAGCCTAATGGTGGATGACTGAGGGGAGGAGAGGGAGTCACTGGTAGAAGAGATGCGATTTTCCACTTGTCCAAGCAGTTTTCTGTGAAATCACATGTGAATTGTCACACAATTTCGAGAATGCATTTCGCGGTCTGGATATTAACATGTGCGTCATTTATCAAACGTCAAGTGATAATTAGAAAGGGAAGATTGCATGTATTTAATAGTAAAGGTTATGTTGTGTTATCAGTGACAATTAGACCTTATTTGTTGTAGAAAAGTTGGTGAAATTATTCAGATTAAACACTTCCAGCAATGTGGTGGCTCCTCAACTGATTTCCAAAATGATGTGACGTTTATGAGTTGACAATGTATTATATTATTAGATATTGCACCGTTATTACATAATGCAGCGCTACAGGGTTTTCATACCAACTGTCATGACAAACAATCCTAGACTGGTTATGATCTTGAAAAATCTCCAAAGTACCAAAAATTTATGAAATAGAGCTTGCTCATAAACTAATACATCCAGATTACATATATCTTTCAATAGTGTGGCATTAATATATAACATTATCTATGATGAAGATCTGACAGATATTAAAACTTGAAGTTATCTTTACATAAATGACCTGAACCACTAATTTACTGCACAAATTCTGACAAATCCACTCAACCGAGTAAAAGTGAGGGTTAATTGTTAAAATGCACTCAATGTATCATAATCTTACATTTCAAATTGTTATCTAGGACATAACCTTAAATTTACTAATGAGGTTGTAATCTCGAACTTCAGTCAGGAATTACAGTTTCCCGGCATGATTGTGTATTTTTGGACCAAAACTATATTATGAAAAACAGTAATAGAAAGGATACGTGTCACTAGAAAAACAAACATACAATACGTCACTTTTAAAGTACTGCCAGTCTCGTGCATTGAGGATTATGAGTTCACTGACAGTTGGAGCTCGGGACCGAGGACAGCCGTGTAATAAACTGTCTTTGTTTGACAACTGACCCCCCCTGAAATGAAAAAGAAAAAAAAAAAAAGAGCACAATATCATCTGCTGTCAGATCCTGACCCACCCTGTCTTCATGGCCTGGAAAAGTAAATGATGATGTTACTGGTTCACTTCAGAGACGCACATCAAGATCCTGCAGCAGGCCTCTAATAAAATCAAAGGAAACACTCCCGTAAACAACTGTAAACAAGCAACACAACATCAGCTACTGATTACAAAACAGTGTGTAACAAGCAGGAAGGATGTGAGCTACAAGCAAACAGTATTTGTGAACATATTGACATGTGCCCTTAACATGATAACAAAACACTTCACCACACACTTGGGATGCAGTTTTAGTTGTTTAGTTTTCTCAAGATAGCTGGTACTAACGTGCATGACCACACCTCAGTTGTACATCAGTACACTTGCTGTTTGAGCCACTGTATGGAAAATGTCAACTGTGTCTATTTGAAACTAGCAAATACATTTCAACATAATATAATTTCCACAGAACAGCTTCATAGATGTTATCACTGAAAGTCCTTGTAATAAATCTATGTTGTCAGTTGCGTTACATCACTGAGAATCGTGCAGTTAAACAGCCAGCTAAACGTAAATGAATAAATGATTTTACGATCCAATCAGCTCTCCACTGCTTCCTAAAATTAATCAAAGGTGAAAACAAAACCACTGCATTGAATGTCAGCAACTTCCAGCGACATAAATTAGGGAAAGGAGTCGGTGACTATAATCATTACATGAGTAATGCATGCTGTAGATCACAGTAATTGTTCAGCATATTGCTTGTTCCAGTTGCATTCAACAATAACGGCAGGTGAACTGAGAGTCCCAGTCCTTTCTCATCAATGAGAGTAAAACTACCAGTAGTCAGTAGCTAGTAAATTTATTTTCAATTTAAGTGGCTGAATAGCCAACTTTTGCATTGTAGTAAGGTGGCAGAGAAAATAGGACTGTGTGTCACCTGATAAACCAGAAAATGAAGATGATTAAAATAGTTTATGAGACCTAAATGGGGTTATTATAGTAGCACAATGACTAGTGTGTTCATGTGCAGATTCTTGTATTTTTCTTTAGTATCGTTATTGATATTTTTGTAATTTCATATGTATGTGCTTGAAATGAGTTTTGCTTGTTTCTAAGTAGATTTATGAATACCCAAGTTTGTGTGTGCATGTCAGATTTTGTACATATGTATTTACTGGTGCTCATGTGTAATCAAATTTGTATTTCATGTATTTGGTGTGTGTGTGTATGTGTGTGTACTGAACTGTGAGCAAGCTGATTTCCTTCTCCCTCCACATCAGACAAGAATCCATAACCTGGGTGTTTTCTGCCTTTTGTGAGACACACAGGCTCTATTTGTCATTTTAGTGTTGTGTAAGCTGTACAACAAACAAAGGCAAAAGGCAACCTGATAAAGGTGAGCCTTTCAGTGTAATTTAAGGGCAAACAAACCCTGACATACAGATGATGCGACGTCCATCTGGTCAGCAAAAAGTTGAGTACACACATACCAAATTTATTGCATCCCTTCTACAAATCAGATTACACATGAACATGTGTAAATACACACATACAAATTTTGCCTCACACCCATGAATTACAACATGAATATGAAAACCTGTAAGTATACACTTACAAATCTCAGTACAGATACATAAATAGGAAGCAAAGAAAACTCTGCACATGCACAAACAAATAATTCTAATATTATAATAGTGCCATAGATCTAACTTCGTAATTCACTCCTAACTTGCCTCAGATTGACTTGGTTTAAACTTCAAACATAGTTCCAGGCATGACAGATCGATGCTTTTCAGATGCCTTTACTCTAATGTTGACTGTGCAATGGAGTGGTTTGATTTTGTATCAGTTTCATTTACAGCGTAGAAGCTATAAATATTCCAGACGTTTTGACGTCCAGTTGAAGTATGTCTGTTTGTCTTAACACCATGTGCCTCCTTTATATATAATGCACGAATAAGTATCATTCAGAGTATTGATGATAATATTTAAGACTATTTTGTTGAAATAGATGTCAATAAAATCCCGTGACTAGCCAGTCAGATTTGCTGAGTATATAGATACTGTGAGGTAAGACACTGGCTCGTGTGTAATGAGAGGGAAAAGGTGCCTTTTTTTTTTTTTTTTTTTTTTTTTTTACTTCTGAGGATTGTGTCTTAGTTCTTGAACACCATCCAGAACAGTTTTCTTGCAGCTGATCAGAATTCTTGGCTTGCCTTTCTCTTCCTTCAAATCTTCTATTTAAGGATTGCACCCCCTTGGAGCTATTGTACCAGTGCCACTGTGCTAATCAATCACAGACCACGCTGTGTGCGGTCGTGTGCGTGTGTGTGTGTGTGTGTGTGTGTGTGTGTGTGTGTGTGTGTGTGTGTGTGTGTGTGTGTGTGTGTGTGTGTGTGTGTGTGTGTGTGTGTGTGTGTGTATACGTGTTTCTGTGTGTGCGTGTTTGCACATTCTTAAAGGGGTGTTTAGCTAATGCTATTCAAATGATTATGAGTCCTTAAACATCAAGCCTATTGCCAAATTGCCCTTGACACAGAAATATGTTGTTAGCTACGATAATGTGCTGCCCATTATTTTAGGCTGTAGTGCTCTGCCAGAATGCAGGATTATATGAAGCTAGCAGGGCGGCGGCAGCTGCACCCTCAGAGATACACAGAACAGGAACAGGGAGCATCTCCACCATTATGTTGCCAGTTACGGAGACAAGAAAGAAAATTGTAGGGTACACCTACTGGCAAAAAGAAATGCCTTTTGGCCTTTCACTATATATAGTATTACAATGCTGCTGTTTCATACTATATGTTTGTATCACATTCTCATTAAATAATTTCTGCGAAATATAAACGCTTGAAAATAAATCCAAACTTTAAAAAAAAAAAAAACTGCTTTTACGTGAGGTATAGTCACTACAAAGATTTGTTTTGCGCTTTCATGTGGTACATTTTGGGGCTTCTCTATATCCATTTTTCATACAAATCTAGGAAAACTGTCTTTCTCACTTCTGTCTTTTAGTAACCTACTAAGTAATAGATGAAAAGGGCAGAAGAGAAATGTAATAAATGTATGCAATTGATTTGACAAATATATTGATAAGCATATTTAAAACACAATATTGTTGTATCATACTCAGCTTATTTAATGTTGCCTTTGTTTTTTGGGCCATTTTCTTTTTCAAGATCTGTTACAGCTTATTAACCAGCGCGTGGCAATATGCACTTTTTTTTCTTTTGCTTTAACAATATTGCAGATATTTTATATCGATCGATCCATCCATCCATCCATCCATCCATCCATCCATCCATCCATCCATCCATCCATCCATCCATCCATCCATTCAAACTGAGAACTTAAACACTGTGTGAGGTAAGCACAGTACAAGACTTTATGATACAACAGGTCATGTGTGCCTATTGTCTGTTTCTCTACCTTAATCCACATACATAAATGTTATAGTCGATACAGTTGTAATCCTTTTTAAGGCAGTCAATATTGTAAAAACATTTGAAATAATGTTTATCACTGTTTCAGCTAAGTGAAGTGTGAGAAAAATACATTGTGCACTATTGATATGTAATGAAATCATCTGAGAATTTAAAATTTGAAAAAAGTTACTCATATCTTATAATTAATAGTTATAAAAAAAAGTCTGAGTGGAATTGTGTCATTTGTAGTAAAATATTTAAACATCCTGGACACTGCTGATCAATAATAGAATCATTTAATAAAAAAAGATCAAACTAATCATGTGGAAAATTGCATAATGCACAAATGGTCAAATATAGATTCAGAATTAGATGAACAGATCTTCCTGATTCCAGACTAATATCATCAAGCAGGTGCCGTGGTTGAAAGGGAGGAAGACATGCTTTGCGTACACAAACAACACCTGTCTAAGTGTTTATCACCACTATCTCATCATGTGGTCTGTAACAGTAATTAACTCACCATTGTAGGATTGGAGGAAATGGAAGAGGTTACCAAAAAATGGTCACCCGTCTGATAAATGGTTAAAGCAGAGTGATCCCGACGCATCGCCTTATAAAACAGGCGATAAAAAGAAAGTCGTCATATATAAAATCCCTTCCTGACATGCATGCATCCCAACCATAAAAGCAGGTTTGAAAGGATGCACATTTCACTGTAAATCAAAGGGCTTCCAACGCAGCTGTCAGTTTATGGGTGCTCAAGTGAATCACTTGTACGACTGTGACAACAGTGAGACGTTTCAAAGTAACATTTAAGTGCTAACATTAGACTGAAATAGAAGGATGCTTGCAGGATGGTATAATATTATCTTAAAAGCTGAACAATAAACACTCTCTTCTCAAACTGCTTTTTATGCAATTTATATCATTTAGAAGACATTGTGTCTGACAGTTAAAGTATAATGTCTTTTTGAAGGGGAAACATACTGTTCTCTTGTAATAACAATGTGAAAAGGAAACATTATAAAGTGCATCTGTAACACTGTGCTCCATGCTGAGAGCCTGACCTGTACACTCTCACATAACTTTGAATAACGTCAAAACCAGTCGTGATATGCCGGCTTTAGAGCAGCTGAAGAATAGCGTTGTTTCGTTGATGCCGAGGACAAAAAATAAACCTGATTGGGATCATCTCTCGACAAAGAAAGTGACTCGGTGTGCTTTGTTTATTGACCTGTACAGTGTCAACGGAGGAGCCACAGATTGTCGTTGCTGAAATATAAAGTGAGAGGTATCAGGACATGGAATATTGTATCTCTGAAAACAGAAAATGTATTTGTCAATGTATTTGTCAGGACAAGAATAAACCCAAGAGGTCCTGGACAGAGATGGGGTAGGAAAAAGAGAGAAAGTAGTTGGTGTACTTGTTTTTCTGCATTAATTAGGCCCACTTTCAGTTTCTGATTAGTGAGAGAAAAGTAGTTGGACTCTACACAGCAAAGTTATTTCTAGATGCTTCAAAAACAAGAAGCGGGACCCTCCAAACCACAGAAAAGATGTGTGGCATCCTGATCTTGTGGACCTTAAAAGAGAGTTGAGTGTAACTCAAGGAGCTTTAATAAAATCTGGCCAATTATTGAAGGGAAATTCACCTTTTTTACTTCTATGCACACACACATGCTTCATCAGCTGACTACCAGTGAAGGAAGGGTATACACTTGGACCATTGAATCACAGAGCAAATGAACAGTAACGGAGTCATCATTTAGCCTCAAGGACACGCTTTTGTATTGCGAGAGAGAACTGGATAACGCAGAGAAAGCACACGCACAGTGTGAGCAAAAACAGGCCTCCAAGACCAACACAGACACGAACTCGGGACAAAAATGGATTTGAGAGGCAACTAAAAATGATAGATTCAGAACTGTTGCGTCTTCAGTTTTTTTTTCTGTTTAAGTGGTAATGTTAGTTACTTTCACTTTTAGTGGGTTCAAACATATCAGCTCAGTATTTCATTTTGTTCATTTTATTTCTGTCTTGTATGTTTTTGTAAAAATTATTTAAAAAAAGGGGGCATTATGGCATGTCTACAATACCAGAGTACCCCAACTATAGATTAATTAACTCGTGCCATGCTATATATCACATAGTTGTTTTTAAAGTGGCACGGAGAGCGCACCGAGCCTTACAGGAGGATGTTATCAGGGATGGATGTCAAAAAGGTGGGGGTGGGTGCTGGGAAGCTGGTGGTGGTTGTAGCAATTAAATCAGTTTGTGTTTTGTGGAGAACTGTACAAATAGATCTCCAATAGATGACAATAAATAAATGCGAACACAGCAGCTGAGACCATTTTCACTTCGGAGGCTTGCCATGGGTGGGACTGTGTCTGGAAGAATAACACAACAGATGCGTTGTACAGCACCTGGCTGACGCCGTCCTCTGAATACATCATTTAATCAGTGACCTCTCGGCTCTAAGAGGGATGTAGAGAGAGAGTAAGATGGAAAGGGGAGAGGCAGAAATAAATGTCTCAGAATGAATCCTCAATCCTTGAGCTGTCTTACGAAGCTTTAATTTTAGAATCCTCATGAAGCAAAATGACCAAATGTATTATCAGCCAAGACTAATCCTTTTTATAAAAAGTCCCTACATTCCCCACTTTGTCTTGGTATGAAAGGCCTGCTGGATGCTGCTTTCTGGCGTTACGCCTCCCTATAAACCATCAAACACCAGTGATGGAGCAGAAGGGAGACATGATCTCATCCATCTTGATCAATGTCTCCATGTGACAATCATGTGATTTGAAAGCGGCACTCTCCTCACCTTATCCGTGGTTCCCAATGAAGCAGAAAATAAGGGCAACACAGTTTGAACAACAATGAATTGGGAGGCTGAATTGGTAACCCAAGCAAAACAATAACGATCAAGTGAAGGCACAGTACATGTCATGGATTGTGCACTACAACTTCAGGGATCATTTCACTGACTCTTGCAGCTATAAATATAATAATTGCACTGAATAACATTTGTGGTCAAATCTCATTAACAGGTTCTTTTCTCCATCTACATATTTCATCAGATTTTGGTGACTTGAGACAGGCTTTGACAGACATGGCAAAAGTAATGTGAAAGAAGTGCCACAAAAATTAAGTCAAACAGTCGCATAACTAAATCCCCTAATAGCACTGAGAGTAAAATGCTTTGGCAGGGAGTTTTGGTTGGCTGAGGTCTGGAGAGGATTATTTCTGCTGAGTGAAGTGACAGCGAGCTCGCGAGGATGTTTAGCTGGTTAAGCTACTTCCAGGAGGGATGATATGTGGCACTGTGTCTATAAAGAGCCACGACTGACCCCAGCAATTACACCTTCCTGTGTTCTTTCCAGAACCTCACATTTAATTTTGGCAGACATTTTTTTGAAACACATTCTATTGTTTGAGTCTAATCAACTAATCTAGATTTATGGTTTGGATGATTTTGCAGTTGTATAATTTCTTTTTATTTCTTTTTCTTGTTTTTCTCTTAATTGTTTTTTATTTTTTCCATTTTGGTTTTTCATATATGTATAATGTATTCATTATTGACTGATTCTAAATCATTACTCAGTGATTTTGTAATAATTGGAGACAGAGAGAGAGACAGAGGCAGACTAGTAGATCCTCGCACCCTGCCTACTCATCTGCTGTGCCGAGTAATTATAATGTTGAGATGATATTGTTGAATACCACTCAGGACGACGTGATCATGCCGCCACTTCACTTCTCTTCCTTCATATTAACTGGGAACACTAAAACACGACTCCCCTGCAATTGTCATCTGTCTGATAGAATCAGTTTCTCTACCAAATTTTTGTTTGAATTAAGTTCTCTGTGAAAAGGTTCCATGTTCTTCCCTGCATGAATAGGTTTTCTTTGGGTGTTTCTAAATACCAGACAAGCTTTTTAGGTTAATACTTGGCTCAGCCATTGTGTGTCTGTGTTTGATGAATCGGTCAACTAAAGGATAATTCTCAGGAAAAACAATTCTGTGATTTTGCAGTAAAAACTGCTGAAAGAACAATCAGAATATTAAATGTTTATCAAAGGCATTATAAAGTCAGAGAAGTAATATAGACCACACAAGCGGAGTGCTCAAGCAAGTTTTCTCAATTGAGAAGCGGATTTAGGATTGGAACTTTGCAGGTTTGAATCCCTCTGCTGTCCTCCAGGAAATCCATGGAGCTCGCTGGTCCTCTGGTGCTGCAACATGACTGCACACTGCTCCCAGCATGTATAGTTAAAATTAAACTGGATGGGAATAGGATGGTTTAAATGCACAGAAGGCATTTCCTCAAAGGGGCTCAATAAAGCTATATGCTTTCTTTCTTTGTATCTTTCTTTCTTTCTTTCTTTCTTTCTTTCTTTCTTTCTTTCTTTCTTTCTTTCTTTCTTTCTTTCTTTCTTTCTTTATCCAGCAGGTAACTTAGAATTAACCTTAGTTGGTTCTGCATGTCTTCCATGGAGCCATTGAGTTTTTATTCAAAGAGGAGAGAGTTCAGTGACCTTGTTACTGAGGGACAAATATCTTCAGTGCAGTTTCAGGCCTATAACCAGAGTATAATAATATGGTCAAATGTCAAAGAATGTATGTGTCCATCGTCATCCCATTAAAATAGAGCAGCTTGCATGATTGATAATCACCTTGACATGTAATTATGCTATGACCCCAAAAAAGCTAAACGACAAATATACATACATTCAGATACAGTGAAAATAAAACTACAATTCCACCATGATGGTGAAATTCAAAAAGCAAACATGTTAAAAGATAGAATGGGTAGTACAAGTAAATATATAGAGAAATAATGTTTATTTACCGACTAGGCTGCCAATAACACTCTCATGAAGCGCATTTTGTTGGTAGCTAAACAGAGGGTTTTATCTTACAGCACTGTCAGACAGAGAAACATAAGCTGATGATGAAGCCATCATATTTACAATTGTATACACCATCAGTCTAACGGTGTGTACTGAAATATCTGCACTGCCCATATAGTGTTTCTAATCCTCTGAGGGATTAGGAACCTATGGGAAGGTTACGGTACAATCCTGTGAAAGCCCATATGGCTGCAGGAGGCCAAATAGATTTAATCTTTAATCACACATTTCAGTTTATAATCTCATCATCAACTGGGCGTGGTGTCTGGTTTTTTTTGTTGTTGTTTTTTTTTTTTTTTTTTTTTTATCTTTCTCCAATGTAGCCTTTAGTCAAATGAGGCCACTGCAATCAGCCCTGACAGATTTGGAGCACGTTACAAGCCCTGTTTGTCACAGCCTCTACCTGCCACTCAACTTGCAAGAGAAAGAAAGAAAGCCGGAAAAAGAAAAAAAAGACAAGTTTGTCAGTTTTGAATATCTTTAGGTAACCTGAAAGAAGTAATTTTAGGCCCCCCCCTGGGGTTTAAATGGCATGCCTTGATTTTGTTCAAAAGCTCTGCAACCTGCACAAAAAACGGCAGCTTTAATCCATAGTTTCTTCTAATTGCTGATAATTACCAGCTCAAACTCCATATAGTTTGTGATTGAAATCTTAATGATTGGTTTGCACTGCGGGAAGGAGCTGTAAAGTCACATTGTCACCCACCACATATTCCTTCTGCATGTATTCTGAACAAAAATTTAGATAGCTTTTTTATATTGAGATATTTTGAACAGTTGTTACTAGGACACACTATTACCCAAAATAAAACATGTTTTATATTGTGTACTTACCTGTAAATCTCAACAAAATGGTGAATGGTTTACAGTGTACCAGAAATCACCACACCTGCACACAGCCATTTGAATAAATCTAAGCAGTTTTATGCATTCATGCTACATTTGTGAGTCCTTTTAGCCCAAAGTAGGTCAGTTGTTCCTGGCAAAAACTCAAAAATGTTGACTCTTTCATTGCTCTCTTGGTTGCCTAATTTAAACAGACAAGGGTTGACGACAGGTGATGATCTCAGTGTGTGGGTGCCTAAAAAATAGCATGCTATAAAATCAAATAACTCGCATCCAACACTTCTAGTCATATTCAGTTCATCTGTGAGACTCTAGTGGGTAAACATGTTGCTGTGTTTTTGCTTTCCAGCCTGGACTGTGGGATGATTTGCTTATGATGGCAAAGACAGTTGAGTGGATTTATGTTTGTTTCAATGTTTGAAACTGACCTTCAGCGTCATACTGCAATAGAACTAGATTCATATTCAATTAATGCACATATTAATATAAAAGCATGTCATTGTTGATTGTTTTAATAAAAATTATTTCATTGCACGTTTTAACCGAGAGCTGGTTAGACAAATGGATAAGCTGTCTGTATTGTGTATGCAAACATATGTGCTCCTTCAAATAGTAATGGCAGCAGGATACAGGAAGTGTAAGGAAAGGGCACAGGGTGTGTAGTCTTCTGCCTACTTCTCAGATTCCTTCCACATGATCACCTGCAAAAGGATTAGTTCAGGGGCTCAGGGTCTGCCACTTGGTTCTAAATATGTTTGCCAAATGCCCCAGCTGGCCTTCCCTGTTATTTGGACCAGGTATTTCAATCCTCCTCCACCCCCAAGAGCATGCCACACCTTCATCTCTTCTTGCATCCTTTCATCTATCCATCCACCCACACCCATCCACGACGCCAACTATTCCCTCTGCCTCTTCCTTTAATTTCGGGGCCAAACTAGATGTCCTTTAAATAATGTGTGTCAGTGCCTGATTGAATGCATATAATCAGGCAGGCTGATGGACAGACGCTGCGCCTCGGCAGTAAATGCAGCTTTACCGACTGCGCGTGTCATGAAACTGAGGTCGGTTGTCATGCATTTTGATTCTTGCGGTGTCATCATTTGCTGATTGGAGGTTTTGAAAAGTGCACTTCTGGATTTTGAAAATGACCACGCTTAGTGAGCAAACCAGCAACCCAGCTAGGTGATAGTTGCAAACACAGCTTGAGGGTCTGTGCAAGCCGCACATGAAGCACATTTGGTGGGAAAAGAGAACATGAACGTGGCATATTGGAGAAGCTTATACTTTATTTTTGAATCAGAAATGCATAATTTTAAGGATTTTTGTTTGCTGGTTTCTTGCGTTAATGTTTCTTATTTCAGTTTCATAATCCACTGAATAACTAAGCACACACTTGCTGCAGTAAGATCGTATTGTATTAGTGAGACTTACCTGAGCATTATAAAGCATTCAAACAGCAAACTGCCAAATTAAGGCTCAACAGCAAGTGTCTGTCGGCTTTTCTCCCGTATGAACGAGAAATTAGGCAACATATAGGCTTTGAACTGAACTCCCAGTGTGCCACCTGAGTCGTGAGTGCTGCCCAGACTGCTTATCATGTGTAGACAGTCTGAGAATCAGTTTTTTTCTGAGGCTTAAGAGGGAGGAGAAATGGGAAAATACACTTCCCTACTACTACACAGCCTGCCTCAGTGATATGTAATCACTGAATACAAGCAAGTCGCTGTTGTTTTCATATCAGTAATTTCAAAAAGTTAATACATATTCACCTCACATCTTTTCATTTTGTTTGTGTCTGTCTGAAGGTATTGTTTGTGGTGTGGCTACAATTCCTCTTCAAATGTGTTTTTTTTTTTTAGAGGTATAAATCATTTGCTGGTGTAAAATATTCCTCTAAATGTGGGTTTGCTTGCACAAAGTGAGTACGCCCCTTTTGTGCAATAATAAAGTGGCTGTGCTCACAATTTATCTTTATTATAAATTTTTTCTATGAAAAATATGGTTTTGCTTCTTTTAAACACCCAGTAGCATTCAACTTTTAAGATCCCCGTTGCCTTAACCATTAGGAGCAACCACACTGAAACATTGCAGTAAACATAAACTTACAAAAATACTTCTTTTAAAAGAAAATATTTTACGGTAAATCATTTTAAATGAAGGGGTGATTTATGTTCAATTCTTGCATCGCAAGAGCCGAAGTCCTTGAGTTAAACAGACATATGTACATCGATCTCAGGTCAAGCATAAAAGATCGAGATTCTAACACCTTGCAATCCTGATAATCTCTCCATGCTTATCAGTGCGGAAATACTAGGGAAAGATGAGAGTGCCCTGCTGTTGCTTATCCCTTCCCAGCATGGCCACTGCACTGATCAGAAGAGGAGGACACAGGTGGGGACCTGGAACACTGTCATCATCAATGCTCACACAGAAACGAAACAGTTTGGCCCAGGCACCGGGAGCTGGGTTTAGCCAAGGTGGGAAATGCCAGCCAAATGCCTTTTCGCTCTTCTTGATTCCATACTTCCCTCTCATAACAATATCAGGGGCCCTTTTGTGGATCGAGAGAAGACTAATATTGAACAGCCAGGCCAGACAAATAAGAGCAAAGAGTGCTTAGCCACCTGTGAACCAGCTGGAGAGGAGATGGTCATAAGATGGCACCAGGTCCTGGGAGATTCAGTCTGATGAACAAAATGAATGAAAACAACAGAAGCACTGGACCTGCTGTTGCACAGAAAATTATACGAACCTTTTATCAGAATTACTAATGGATGGTTTTACTGCAGAGCGTCAAGGCATCTGTGACTTGATGAACAGTGTGGGCTCCGTTGATTACGATGTATTGGTTTCAATAAATCTGACCATTGCAGCTGTCGCATGCAGATTATATTGTGAGATTTGCAGCTTGAGTTATGAATGGCTGTGATAAGTTAATTGCTCAACTTTGTGTTAGTCTTCAAACTCGTCTTCGTCTTGCGTGGTTCTTCACACGGTTCACTTACAATGTGTCTGACCAGACATGTCAAATCAATAACCTATCTGGGGCTGGGATGATTCCTCGAAGAGCGGTGAAAAACAGCCACATTCGAAATTGCTCTCTTGAGGCTTTGTTTCATTATGAAATTGTTCTGCAATGGATAAGTGCAGGGCAATAACCACAACAAATGGTGATGCTCAGTATTGAAACCAGAGCAAAGGAAAGAGAAAGGAACTGTGAATTATGATCAACACAAAGGGACGTCAGACACAATTACCTTTATTGGGAAGTGTTTTAAGTTAATAATTTAGTTTTGGTAAGTATGCTCCTGGCACTATGATGAAACGTGAGTCGCGATGCTCCATATCAACAAATTAATTATTCTTTTTCTTGCAATGCTGATGTAGGTGTGTGCAATTTTACGATGAACAAAAAATATGTTTAAAAACTATAGTAAAGCAGAAATATTGTTGCACATAGTGAGTAGAGTGAACATGTATCTGTTGTAGAGTTTGGAGTGATGATGAGAGAGCAGATTAGACTCAGTGGGCTTGTTCAAACAGGCAGAGTTTAGAAATACTTGTAGGACTTAGTGAGCAGCGTTGGTCTGTCGTCACTGTAGTGACATGGATACTGTGCGTGAGAACAAATAAACAGTGGCCTTTCGACCAACCTTGTAAAACATGAGAACACCACCAGTCATCCATCGATTCAGCCGTCCATTCTTCCATCTTCTATACAAGTTTTATCCAGACCCAAGGCAGAAGCCAATCCCAGTCCAGCTGGGTAGAGCTGAGCCAGGGTACACTCTGTAAACTTCACCCACCGGAAACACCTAACCGCATAATAAAGATGGTAGTCATATAACAGTGACTATAAAAAGATTTGGAGCATATTTATTTTGACCAAGTTGTGTTTACAGTGTGTATGGTTAGTTAGATTGACAAAATGAGCGTACTTGTAAAAGAAAGATTATTCAATTGCTTAAATGAACACTGAGAGTATCTCCATAATTCTGTGTTGCAAACAAGTGAGAATGTACAAAAGGTTATCTCTGATTGTGGAAAAGCCAAAAGATGACCCCCACTGATCATCAGGTGAGCTGATAGTCAGGAAACCACCATCAGCTATGCTTCCTCCCACACACATGACACTGTGTAACCAGCGAGAGCAAACCCGTAGTACAGGAAGGGATGGTTTGCGAGGCTTGAGCTTGCCAGTGAAGCAGAACCAGCAGGGGAGCTACAAGAGAAGGCTTTTCATTCCTTCCACTGTAAGTAGTAAAGCTGAGGGCTCTGGTGCTGCAAGAGATAAAGTCCATTTTCAGAGAACATTAGCTAAGGATGGACAATCCGCTCATTTTTGAAGACTGAGCTCCTCATAGCTTAGGTGCTAATCACTCTTGCTACTAAATTGGAGATGAAGAAGCATACAATTAACCTGTAAGAGCACTCCTCAGTTGAAGCAATTCGTGGAATAATGCCAGCACCAGCTCACAAGCAATTCTTCAACTTTAGGCAGCCCAGAGGTACAAAAAACAACTTTGAATTTCTGTGGTAGCAAGTCTGACAAGTTTGTATTGTACAGTTTTGATTCAAGCCACCTTTGGTTTTGTCATCACTGCTTCTGCTTGAGTCACGTGAATGAGTTAAATGAAGATCCAATTGAAATAGATCAGTCTAATTGATTGAATATGTTTATGCAAATGTTCAGTCTTCTGCTCTCCAGGTTGAGTGGCCAAGTCTATAAGCGTGTGAAGATTGTGGGATGCGAAATAAACCTTTGTATTATGCAAATGGAATAACCTTGTGTGTATGATGAACACCTATGTTAAAGAGACTGTAATGCCTGTAGACCATAGGCATTATCAACACTATAGCATAGGAGAGCAATCTGCTGAAACATAAGCAAATCAATGGTTTTCTCTCCCCACTGAGGAAGCTCATGTGTGAATTCTCTATTACTTTAATAGCTTTCTTGTAGTCATTTAATCACTAATGTATTCACACTAATGTATTCACACTCGGGCAGTATATTCAATTATCTGATCTGCTCTGACATCAGTCCACCCTGTGCTCAATGTTAGCACTGATCAGTATTAACCTAATCAATTACAGAATCATCTGACAAGCCAAAGGCTACACAAATCGTATACTAACTGAGCTCTGTAAAACATGCCATGCATTGCAATGAGAGTACTTGATAGCATCCTCCAGTTAGAGCCATTTGTGTGGCGACCAGGACAGATGATTTGAAATATTGAGCCATTCAATAACAGAAATCCACCATGGCATTGTTGCTAATTATACATTTCTCGAACTCCAGGGACACGGTCCTCAGAGAACTGACTTTCCCCGGCCCAGATGCACATGCTCAGAAACATCATATCCTTGGTAATATTGGCTGAGCTGTGATTGCATTCTGCCTGATATTCTGCAGTTCATTAACCTATAGTTGAAAAACTCCCCAGACAGTTGATCTAATAGAGAGGACACCGTGCTCTATCCCCTCTGCTCCAATAACTAAAGAGTAAAGATAATTAGGGCTCAGTTAACAAGAGGAGATGCAAATTCTCTTTTCCATGATATAGTTCAATTATAATTTGCTCCCAGTAGGCTTAATGTTCTTGGGAATAGTCAGCATGTATACCCAAGGGTCATCCAAATATATCCCGTCCACTTACATTGGATGACATTTCCACAGTGAGACGTAAGTAAGGTGTAATCCTTCAGTTATTGCATGTCAATAACTACAAATCAACTGGAATCCTTTGTTTAGCTCACACCTAGAGCAGCACCGGCGAAAGTTAGCCCTTCTAATAAAGGGGCAAAGTAAAAAGGAATATAACAATGCCAATGCATAATGGATTAGCCCAGGTTTGCGAGCTGAATATCAAGCAGGTCCTCTGGTACACACAGGCCACCTGAGCTCTGTTACAACAGAGTTGTTAAGGTGTGAATAAGCCACTAGGTGAACGCCCACCCTGACACTCACTTCAAAACACGATATAGATAAATGACGCATGCTAATGAGCTTTCCAGAGGCTTCCTACCAACAGGAAAGGATAATCTGTGAGGACTTGTCCCTGCTTGGATTAGTTTTATAATGAAGGAAGAAAAAGTAAAAAATACCAGAGCAAAAACAAAAAGAAAAGCTTGACGACTGAAAATAAATATGTTAATATGACAAAGTCTCAGAAATCAAAAGAAGAAAAAAACACTTAGTTTATAGTTATTGTCTATTTCTGCTTTGAAGACATTATCATACAAAATACTTGAGCTTGACAAAGTCGAAATTAAGTGTATAATAAATTCCATCTAAATAAAGCAGCAGCATCGTGGCTAAACTGGAAAAACTGATTAGCTGGTGTCACTGCGTCGGTATTCTCAATGACTGGAGCCAAGATGTTCACATAAATACACAGATGTTGAATGGGTGGAGGATGTCAGAGTGAAAAGTTGCTGCAGCTGGTGCCAAGATACACAGTGTTTGGAAATAGACACAGGTACACATACCCGCCGCAGCCACGAGGTACTGGCACATGTTGAAGTGGACTTGGCACTCAGCTCTGCGAACAGATGTTAATCCAGGACAGATAATTACATCAGTGAGTGAGCAGACATTTTTCCACTTAATTTCCGTCTTTTAAAAGTGTGACTACTCCCCGAAGGCACTTGCTGGAGAGATGTCCCTAGATCTGGGAGCTGGGAGGGAGCCTAAAGCACCCCGTGGAGAGGCCTGATCGCTGGGCTTCGGTGTGACCTCGTCCTCAGTGGGAGGCCCGTCTGTGTGTCGGTGTCACTTACACAGATGTGTTTCTGCGTGTGTGTGTGTGTGTGTGTGTGTGTGTGTGTGTGTGTGTGTGTGTGTGTGTGTGTGTGTGTGTGTGTGTGTGTGTGTGTGTGTGTGTGTGTGTGTGTGTGTGTGTATAATGAGTCAAGCTGTCAGCACTTTGCGTTTACTTCACGTTATTTATGAACACCTTCACAATTCTGTTGCTAATTATGCACAGCAGTGTGTTTTTGTGTTTTTCAATTGTGAAGGGGAAAAAAAAAACCACAAACCTGTTTTCCTCCTGGCAATCTCAGTCCTCTGAAAGTGTTTTTATTTTTAACTGAAAAAATAAGGAAAAACAATTAATTCTGTATTTGATTGCTTGTGCCTCCCACCTTAGTTTACTGTAAAATGAAAGTTAGTTTGTAACTTCACCTCCGCCTCATCTTGTCTGTGAAAGTGTTTCGTGTCACAAACTATTATTTTTGTTTCTGTTGTTGATTTGGGTTTTTTGGGGGTGCAGGCTGTACAACCTGATATTGTGATCACAAATACCTCCAGTGTGCTCCTCTTCAACCTCAAATGATTCTTCATTATAGTCTATCTCCAAACCAGTAAGTAGGTTAGATAGGAGCACAGCAATTCATCAGAGGCCCTTAGTTGTAATTTAGCAACCCAGATCTACTACAGCACCGAGTTGAGCTGCGGGACAATGGTTCCCTCTTGCCCGGGCTACAATAAATCTCACTTTAAATTAAGTTAGCATGTCCTGCTACATTGCTTAATGAGCTGCGCTAGTAAACAATATTGTGCTACTCTTACTGATTGATTGGTGACAGCAGTTTTACTGCTTCCACAAGGGCCTGGAAAGGACACCGGTGCTTCTTCCAGCAGATGTTTTCATCACTTACCCATTTACCAACAAATGCGGGCGTGATGTTGCCTCAATAATGTTGAGGGAGTAATCCTATGAAAAGGTGACTTCAGTCGTATTATGATTGCATACGTGTGAGGTTGATTGTTCTGAGTGTTTGTGTGCATGTGCGTTTGTGTGTAGGTAAGTGTCGAGGAAGGGCGAAGGAAGAACTGCATTAGGGAAATTTACAGTCCATAAGACATTAGATAATTCATGGTGTGGAACCATGCAATAAATAAAAGCACAAGTGTGGGTAAATAGTCGGCAGCAATGAGTGTCACACTTGAAAAAGACCTTCTAAAGACCTTCTTGCCTTTGACAAAGCAAGTGGGCACCGATAACTCCTGCCTACCTGCTACCTGTCTGGAATACAAGTACCCACTTTTCAGACTCTCCACTTAAGCCGCTCCTCTGTGAAAAAAATAAATAAAAATACAGCTTTTTTTTTTTTTTTTTTTAACTCGATTCCCTAAAATAAGCCTTCAGTTTAGCATTCTATTACTGAGTTTTCTGTTCAGTCTTTCCAGTATTGCTTTATGTTATTTTGGGAAATCGACGTTTTCTCTTCACAGTCATGTTCCTCTGTCTTCCTCTCATTGACAGCTGCTTTACGTAACTATACAAATTGGGATTAAAATCATTCCAGGAGGTGTAATTAAACGATGGAGCCTGTATGGTGTGGGAAATGAAGTGTGCAGTATTGAGCAGTGATATCCAAAAAGCCCTTTCCCATCGATCCTGCAGAGAACTTAGTTTAATGTCCTTGGGAAAGTGCGGCAGGTAATCTATTGAGTTATTAAACTGTGAAGGGCCAGGGAATGCTGAGGCAAATTGTTATTCCTTTTAGGAATTTCTGTTTAACCAAATAATTTGCCATGGCCAAACTCTTCCTGGTCTAACACTTCTGCTCCGCATCTCAGTATTAATAGACAAGCCATCCCTCCTCTGCCTTCAGCAATTATAGTGCTTAAACAGTAGTGGTGGGAGAAATGTGAATGTAAGATAGAACTGGCACACGATCCAGAGAGAACTAATTTGCTATGTGGCGTTGACAGGAGGACATGACAAAGGGACATGCAATACACAGGAAACACGGTTAACACTTCCAATCATCTTTGGTGCGAAAGAGGAATCGCCAGGATAACACACACACAAAAAAAAGAAAAGTCTTTGCTTGAGGGCCTGTCTTCCTGTCATGAAAAAACAAGAAGTAGCACATAGTTACAGTTCACATACGATTCAAAGTGTGCCATTTCTGACACATCCCTTCTGATAGTGTTCAAACCACTGAGCTCAAATGGACGTGGCACTCAGCCGGGCAGTTTCCTGGCCTCAAATATGTGACAAATTCATTTTATAAAAGGTGCAGGTGGCAGATGAGGCCTTGCAATTGAGTGTGAACACATATCCCTATGTTGTCTGGCAGGGTCTCATCGGGGATGCCAATATGCTCCATACGTTTTTAATCACTTGTCAGAGAGCGGGGATGATAGCAGGCCAGATCTGACACTTTTACAATGCTTTGGTGCTTTCTGTCTGTAGCACACTCACGGACCGGCGCAAATGACCAGTGAGAGAAAGAGGCGGGGGAGGGAGTTTATTGATATGGCAAAGGGAGGGCAAAAGCTTGAGATATGTACAGCATATTGTACCTCTCTGTCTCGAGGGTCAGGTTCGTGTTTTCCTCCTCCTTCCCTGCATGTCCCAAAAGAATCCTAAGCTCAGCAACAATATGGCTCAATTATAGCCAGCCGTTGTGCATGCTCGTCTCAAGTGGTATGTAAGGAGGAATTAAAAATGTATAATATCTGAGGAATCACACAGCCGGACTCACTGACCTGATATGTGACATTCTGGATTCTCCTGCCTGGAACTTTTGTTCTGGATGACGAGTCATGCGGGAAAGCCGTGTTCGGTAAAATTGCTTACACTGTCTGGAGGGGCTATGCCGGAGGACAAAAAGCCAGTTTGAACATTATTGTGTTCGCAGTACAAGATGGTTTTTTTTCCTTTACAATTATTAGAAGAGCAGTGAAGAGCATGTGAAGACACAAGTGTGAATACAAATACTTGGAAGATGTCATGACATGAATGACACCTAACACACAGGCCGTTCTTGAGAAAAACAAATGAGGAAATAGCTTTGACATTTCCAAATGCATCTTTTTATTGGAGCACCAGGTATCTTTTCACTTTTTATAGTTCAGCCTGTTCCATTGTGAACAAACACACACACATACACAGAAGAAAAAAGAGGAAGCTTTATTCAAAGTACAGGTGCACCTTCTCTACAATACCCTCAAACACATCTGTTACCTGGTTTTATTGTCATAATACACATGTACACTGGCCAACAATATCAGCACCATATCATACAGATAAATGTCATTCGCTCCCAATGTTTGTCCCTTAACAAAGCACTGTGGCACCAGATAAGGACACAATGTAAATTAGGCCCAAGGCTCCACAGCACTATAAGGGAGCCTGTCTTATCCAAGAATTAAATGCAAATCATGCATTATCAACAAGCACAGTCCCTATCCAGGAGAGTGATGCCTTTGTGTTCTTTGCAGCAGCAGAAGGTGTGGGGTCTTTTGACGAGGGGGAAAAAAAAAAGGGAAAAACAGGCCTTGACAAAAAACTGCACTCATGACTGAAAGGGACTTGTCAATCGTATGAACAATACCCGTTTTTCGCTGTACAATTATGGGTTTCATTACACAATCATGCACCTCACTGATGCTGTCACTACACCTCTCTGTGTCTGTGTATGTATGCAGCCACACAGGCACACACAGCGCTCGCACGCTGCTGCAAATACATGCAGGGGAGACAAAGAAAGTCGCAAACCAGCTACAAACAGGATACATGACAACATTGAGCTTTGTTTTTTGTTTTTTTTTGTAATCTGCTTATGGTAATATACCCACCAAAACAAAATATAGTAAATCCTCAGGCTTTTTGGCTGCGGGAGAAAACTGAATTTTGCCAAGTTTAAGTGATGCTAAGACACTCCAAGAATGAAATGTCAAAGGAGATTTTAATCGCAGATTGTGTTGGGTGCCTAAAGAGAGTTGTATTTACAGACAAGTACAACAAGACTTCCTGCACTCTGTCTTTTCATTTAAAAAAGCTCTTTGCATCTGCAGTCTGCACGAACAAATGTTTGAAGTCTCAGAAGACTCGTAATGCAGGCTTATCTTTTTTTGTGTGGCTGAGTTAAAAATACAACTTATTCATAATTGAAGACGGATATGTAAGAATTATGGCGTGGGTTTATACTTAATTATGTCCAAGAACACTTCATCTGTTCTTGCGTGGTCACTGCACTGGATAGCCTAGAGGTCGACAACCTTCAACACTCAAAGCTGCCTGCCGCTACAATATTAACCAAAAGATGCATACATATGTGGGAGTTTGGGGTTTTCAGAACCACGAGTGTGAGCGGTGTGGGATTCAGTGTCATCAGTTGTGTAGATTCTGATTATTTAACATTAAGTAAGTAATTTCCACTGTCTGTGACAGTGAGCATGTAGAAGTGAAAGATCTTTGTCAATATCATTCCTCCACACTGATTGTCTGCTGATTGGTCAGTGACGATCGTCACTCCAGACAAGAGAGTAATATTCAAATATCTCATCTGTCGTAAACCCTCCCATTGTTGTTCACATACGCCGCTTTGTGCATAGTGGTTGTTTGGTTGACTCGGTTTATTGAAATGTTGGCGCCCCACAGCACCGCGGTCTTTCAAAGAAGTGCAGACGCTCCTCTCTATAGCAGGAGAGGAGGAGCAGATTCAGCAGGAGCTGGAAGCTGCTGTTCGGTAAGAGAAAGTTTTCTGTTGTGTCACAGAAAACAAAGGTTCACAGCTTTAGTCGGACGGCTGCGGAGCTGCTGCCGCAACTTCCATGTTGGTACCATTGCATAATGACGTTACATACCAGGGTCATTTAATGGCGTTCACAACCCCGCCAACGTTTTACTTCACTCTCTGTAGTGGGACCGCGGAACAGAGTTGAATCTGGGTGCGCTTTGCTTACCGTACCTTCCTGGCCCGCCCCACTCTATCACGTACTGCAGTGGGACCGAGGCTTAAGGAGCAACAGCAGAGGGACGAAGGGGACGAAGGGGACGAAGTAGACTCATGCGGCTCTGGAGCAGTGGGTTGCTGGCTCCTAGTATAACTTCATGTGGAAAAACACTGAAAATCTCTGGTCTGGTCAGGCGACTTCTAAAGCTGATATTGATGAATGTCTGTGAGGGCACAATTTCCGCGTGTGGATATTATCGCAGAGAGTTTTAAATAGAAACTTATTATGACTTGACACCCCACACAAATGTTCATTGTGCTGGATGTTGGCCATGTAACATCCATCCTTTGACATTTGACAAAGGACCCCAACATTTTTTATAAACTCCCTCAATATAATAATGGGAGCCTGTGGCATTAGGGTAGTCTACTCGGTCTTTCATTCACTGCTTTATTCTCATATGCGTGTGCTATAATGCTTTGGTGGAGGCCATTCAGAGCTAATGAATGGCTGTAATTGAGAGGCTGGAGTAATACACAATTGAAGTCTTTCACGGGTTTTATGGATCTGAAGCTAATTAATGAAAAATAGAAGCCGTATTGTCTCCCATCAAATCCAATCCTTAATTCACTAGGGTCCCAATCACCCCTTCACTAGAGCCTAACATTTTAATCATTCTACCTCCAGAGCACAAGGCCAGTCCCCTCGTCGATTATTGCAATTCAATTTAGCATATTAATTATAGCCAATGCCAAAGGGTATGTTCTTTCTCTGTACTTGAGGTGAACCTGGTCCACGTCTGCCTTTTGCAGTCTGTGTGCTTATCTCCGGCCTCGTTTAGGACATGTATATATGTAATGCGTTGTTACCATGAGAAACTGTATGGTAATTCACCAGCCTGCTGCCTGGACTGTCTGTGTAAATGAGTGGATGAGTCTACAGAGAAACTCGCACCGTTAATCCTTCTATCAAGACTAATAAAATCAATGATGGCCCCCATGGGAGGTCAGTGGGTTTAGAGAGTTTTTGGTGGTGTTGCAGACGGCCTTGAACTTTCTGATGAACCCCTGTCTGAGTAAAACAGAAACATACAGAAAAATGAAAAGTCAAGGAAGCAGCTTTTGGTCATCTTTTGTTTTTCATCCTGAAAGAACGAACTCCTCAGGTCAAGAACTGGGGACTGAACAAGTTTCAGACTCGTAACTCAGGACAGTGAGATGAAATACACTATACTCACCAAAATGTAAAAACTGAAGAGAATTTTATTCCACAAATGTTATAGTTTTAAGATTATACATCTGCTTTTCAAATATTAATGCCCGCTTTGTAAAAGAGACGTTATTCTGTTCACCAATAGTTTAAAACAGAAACCAACCATTTCAGGTTTTATGAGTTAATACAACACAGTTATTGCTGTTTACCCCATTTGGTAGTTGATTGCCTGATTTGTACACACTGCACTAAGACTAACATGCCTAAAGGCAAGTCTTGGCTTGGCAGAACACACTGCAGTGCTGCAGAGTCTGTGTGATGTGAGGCGGTGATAAAACAGGTCCCCTTGCTCTGGGTCTCTCCTTGCCGGGTGCAGAGGGCTGACTTTCTCCTCCTGACGTCTCGTTCTTGTCTCTGCCCGGCAGTCCCTGGGCTCCTGGCATTCCGAGCCAGACCCCTGTCAAATCTCAGAGAAGAGGCAGATGGGCTTGGCTTTTTATGTACTAATCAAGGAGGAATTTGCTCCCTCACAGACACGTCACCTCTGACCCGGGTGTCTAGTCACATTCATTATTCATTCTCACAGAGGTGAGCTGCTGTAAAGGGTCGAGAGCGCGGCGGAGACTGAGCAGGCGGAGCTAAAGAGGATGCAGGGTGGGGTGATGAGTGCTTGTTGTGAGCTTTGCTCCTGTTAAAAGCTTCACCCAGGACTAAAGTAAATCTCAACACTTCTTTCTCAACATTTGGATGAACACTGTGGTGGTTGCTTTTTGTACCCTCAGTGTCCTACTTTATAGCCTCTACGTGGCTTTTGCCTTCTTGTTGCAACTCAGGACAAATTAATTAATTATCATCAAAAGCATGACTGTTTATTTGGTGTTTAGTACAAATTTCTTTAGAAATTATTTTAACCATTTTCCAACTATGGTTGTTTTGAGCTCCATTTAATTTCATCACTGTTTGATTTTTGTTTTGCTTAAGAGCTCTTATGTACATTCGTTTGATTTCAAGTATTGCGGGCTTAATCACAAATTAACAAAACCAAAAAAGTAGTTCATAGACTTTTGGAAAGCACAGTGTGTGTGTATGTGTGTGTGTAAAGGGGCATCAATGAAAAATTGCACATTTTAACCAATGACGTACAAAGGTTATCAATAATGTTAACATTACAATATTTTTCATAGTGCCCTTGAACATAGCTACAGGTGGCATGTTGAACATGCCACCTGAATAAAATATTTACTTGGTAATCAATGGCCTCACCTAAAAGGGAATCTCCTCTTTTCAAGGTGCATTTAAACCATGAAGCACTGAAGTAAAGTCCAGTAAATGCAGTAAATAACCATCGTAACCCTCGTCCCTTGATCAGCAGGTGACCAGTTTCAGTAGAAAACAATGCACTTATCATAAACGTTGAATTTACTACCAGCAGCAGCCCTGCATTCCTAAAGAATATTTTACACAACTGCAACACCACCCAAAAGGATGACTAAATATCAAAATCCATGTCACATCATGTTGTCACTTGTTATATTTTAGATGCTTGCTGTCTTTGAATTGATGCCACCGACAAACTGTGAAAGCAAATTGTGAAAATGAGGCAGGGATGAAGAAATTTATTCACAAAAATATCCTCTTCCTTAATGGATTATGGAAAGACAATTAGAGCTTGTACATCACTGTCAGTAGCAAACCAATTGTTTATAAATCTTATTAAATGAAAATGATGCATGCCTTTCATGGTCTCCACCTTTAAAAGCATGCCGTTTTACTATATGTAGGTACTTGCAGATGATTTGGGGTTAAATTGTTGGAAACTAACCTTTGTTGCAAGACCATTTTGGAAACTATCTTGCAGAAGACAGATGAGGGTTGCATGTAAAACCCGAGGAAATTTCCAAAGTGGTCATTCAACAAAGACGGTCAGCCGCGAGTTGGCAATTTCATGGAAATAGAAAGAATAAGTATCAGTTATATTTTTGTCCCACTATATTTATGAGTGGCCAAAGAACTTCTGTAGAAATGACAATTAAACCGATCATAGCAGTTTAGAGTTTTAGAGATTATCAGCTACTATTTAGTGAGTTCAGCAGTTAAAGCAGGACATGAGCAGTGGAGGTACCCTTTTGCTTAATTTATTACTTTATTCATATTCCAAATAAACTGATTTAACCAGTGTCTGGTAAACCACATTTTAGCATATACAATATGTTTTCATTTTCTTGGTGCCTGAGGAAACAGACTCACCGAGGTGCATTAAGCACCGCAACACACCCACAAACACTCAAGTACTCTCTGATGTCCTTTTTTTGTGCCACTCTCGGATCTTTATAACCATGACAACAAGTATTTATGAGAACATCCACATATTTCTAATTGGTACAAAGAGAGGGAGACAATAAAGGTCTGGAGTGCATCGAGCAGAAAACAATACAATGTCAGGAGGTCGGCATGTAGCGGGAAAATGTGATCACACTTCTCAAAGGCTAATTCCACATTACATTCATGTTAGCACACTAATCAATTTAGATTCACCCATCAAACTCAGTCAGATCATTAGGAAGCAATTTTCATTTTGTCGGAGAGTCCATTAGTTGCTTGAGTAACATTGGACTCTAAATTGATGCACTCAAATTGCATCTGGGCTGATTTCAGAACAACAACAAGTGCACAGAATTACATGTAAATGCATCATTAGATCTGAAATCACATTGTCAGCTGCAGCCACTGATTTTGCAGAGACATCGAGCCCTAACACCTTCACATTACCACCAACTTTGCCAGCCGTTCCAATTGCGTCTGTTATTGATGTGTTTATGGAGGCTTTGGGCACCCTTGCGCCTTCAAATCTTAATAGATGGAAATAGCAGCGCGTACGCTTCACTGAGCATCACAAGAAGTGACTTTCAGCTACCTTACACAAGGTGGGCAAACCAGCGGGGAGCAAGCCATTATGGCAGTGTTGTGGTTCATTTGAGTGCCATGCACTGTGCAAGAAAACATGATCTTTCCAAGTGGCCAGGGGATTCAGCACAGCAGGGTCGCTGGGGAGGAGTTGCCCCGTAAATTACAACTAATTACAGCTTCGATTGAGCTGAAATCCAGTCTGCTCAGACCCACATTTCCACTAAGACACAGGGGGGATTTCACTCTTCCCCTGCTTACAGCTAAGTATCTATAGGCTGCAGTGAGAGATTTAACAACATTTAAGTAAGAATAAATTCACTCTGTGGAGAAAGAAGCAGGCTTACATGCTTACACTGGATGATAGATTTATGACACCACAGTCTCTTTCTACTCGTGTCAATTTGCTTTGAATTCACTGTCAGTTCATGACGTCTTAAACGTTTGCATATTGCTAATAGGCTCATTAAGGTCGCATACATCATGACAAAAAACTAAATTTTGCTCAACTTTGTTTTTATTTTACCTCAATATTGCAACCAATACAAGAAATTATACAACACTGGACACTCGGTTCACAGCTCAGCCTGATGTAAGTGTGATGCAATTCCCTGTGCTGATTTTTTTCAGTAAAAGAAAAGCTGTTGAGTCTATATCAGTGTAAGCCAAGAGAGAGAAAAAAATCCATTTCTTCAAATCAAAAAGAAAAACCTGTATTTTTTTCTGTTGCTCCATCTTCTCCTGAACAGTCTTTTAAGATGAGCAGCTTTTACTTCAGACTAGGCCAGACCTTTTCCTTTCTTTCACTATCACGTATTATTCACACACAACAAGAGATGGCCTATAGGATGCCAGCATCATAAATTGTGTTTGCAAGCATCTCCACACAGTAAAGAAAAAGCCCAAAAGCAATCTACACCCAGAGAGAGAGCACGACGAGAAGAGTGCATTACGTTGGTTGTACCTGAAAAAGACAGGAAAACACGTGTGAAGTTTTGATCATGAGTCTCAGAGAAGTACTGATAATCACCTGCTCCTGTCTCAAATAGATGGATGAATGTGACTTTGAGATTATATGTTTGGATTCCTTTAAAGCCTCCGATCAAAACTCAACAGAGCCAACATTGACTATAAATCCTCCCAGCTCTTTTTCTGCTTTGTTAAAGACAATCTCCAAGGAATCTTTCATTTTACTGTTACCCTGAGCACAGGAGCACATCTCTCCCCTCCCCTGCTCTCCTCTCGTCTCCCCCTTTTTCTCTCCATACCGCCACAGCAACTATTAAAAGCAACAACAACAACAATAAATTACTCTGCTCACTCATTGCATAGCACTAGACTCACTCGGCATGTCACGAGGATGATTGCCACCAGCCTCTTCTGCCATGTCTGTTATTTAGACAGAGTACCCCCCCCCCCCCCCCCCCCCACCACCACCACCACCACCACCACCACCACCACCACACATACACACACACACACACACACACACACACACACAAATCAGAAAAGAGGTTTAATGGGCTGGAGGTGGTAACTTTTGTGCCAGGCACTGGGTTGTTGAAAGTGAGTGAGGTGCCCAATCTTCTCAGTGAGGGTGGCAGACAGAGTGCACATTAACACCTGTGAGACTGGTAAGCTACAGCTTTGGTAAAGCTTCTTAGCCGAGGCCTCCATCATCCATTTTATATGATTCTGGCACAGGGGCATTCCTCACTGCTGCATTACAGAGGGGTATATACTCAATGGCAACCCCCCCCCCCCCCCCCCCCACCCCCAAGCCGAAATGTTCTTTTGGATACTGTCACACTGTGGGTGTAAATAGAGTACGTGTGACCTGCAGACAAAGAGAAAAACTTTTGGAAGTTCAAGGAAACTTTGCACATTCCTATGAAGCAGTGGTCTTCAGAGTGTCGGTCAGTCTTCCCCTGGGGGGCCACAATGCCTTTTCATTATTTCTATTCCCCTGAGATGAACTTGTGATAAAAAAAATAAAAAAAAAGGAAATATGTGAAGTGGAAAACTATCCATCCATCCATCTTCGGTTCCACTTCATCCAGCTGAGGAGTGGCAGTGAGCTTCAGCCCATCCCAGCTGACTGCGTTACACCCTGGACCGGACCGTCCGTAAGTCCGTAACAATTAAAATAAAATTACAAATAAAAAACACACATTTTCAGAACTGGATTTACTGAAAAGATGTATGTCAACCAATAAATGAGAGCGATTCATACTTTAATGGCCTGGATAAACCCACTGTACCTTTTTTCTGAGAAGCAAAATCAGTCAATAATCAATTAATCAAATAATTTCAGTTCTATTTATGTATTGGGTTAAATTATTCATTTTCAAAGATTTGTAATGCTAATAACCTGCCAGTAGTATAATGACTTGGTACATTTTTGGCTAAATGTTGGTGGCTTGAATGTTTTGTTACACTATTGGTAATTTACTATATTATCGTCTTCATTACATTAAAAAAAAGTGTAAATGATCACATTATTGAGTCATTATTATATTATTGGTAGAAATTAATTAAAAATTCTCATAGTGAAGATATAAAAGTTTGACAAATACAACAATTGCAGACAAAATGATTGTTATGTATGTAGTAGTTAATAGTTGTGGTTTTTACTGCCTATGGATCCCAACAGATGATAAAATAAAATATATAATATGTGAAAACATTGAACTGAAACCATATTACAATCATATATGCAAACAGACTTAATCTAACCGGATTGTCTTAAAATCACAACGTATTCTTCTTGTTTTTACTACGTTTTCACAGCCGTAAATTGGTGCTCTTTCAGGTGGGGCATACCTGATGTGGGGGTGTTGTATTTCCCCAAAGAGCTGAAGATTGATGAGTACTTCATCAGCTATGACAGTTAACTGGCTGTCACTTTTTTTTTCCTTGTTACTGGGAGAATTTATGGACAGGGCATATGCACTAATACGGCAAAATAAACTAAGCCAGGAAGGTGCCCTGTGCTTTCAAATGAGTTAAGATCCCATTATACTGATAAAATATGGTCATAATTGCCAGTTTATTAGCTGCACCTACTTTGGCTACACATGAATCAACCTAATTCAGTATTTAGCAACAAAGTATGTCTTTATTTAGGTATAAACCTAAGTATTTTTAAGTTATCTATTGATTTTCAAGCCGTTCAAGAGGATTTTAAAGCACTTTTTGCATCCTTAATGCAAAAGAGCTTGATAAAACTATAATATTAAGGTTGTTCATGAAGTTGAGTCAGCACCTAAAGCTCTTTTACTTCAGGTTTACAAACTCAATTTAGACACTTTAATAATACACCTTAATAAAAGTTTTCAACACAATGTAATCAAAAAAACAGCTTTATCCAACAGACACTCACAACTTCAGTCAAATTGCCTTTGTTTAGGTTTCAGGTTTAGGTTTTGTGGCATAAAGTGAAGAAGTCCGATTTATTAACATTTCCGTCTTTATATGTACTGTGTGGGTGGATGTTTTATTTATTAATTTGTGTCTTTATGTTGCCTCCACTCTGTATTATTTTATCCCTGTTCTGTGCTGTATTACTATCGAGTAAAGTTAAGAAATAATACAGCCAGAGAGATCATTAAAGTCTTGTCTTATTAGTCCAGCAGGGAAAAGAAGTGAATTCAGGAAAATGGTCATCATTACTGAGTAGTAGTTCCAGGGAAACCCAATACTTCTTTTATTTTTCCTTCTGGTTGACATTAATGATTGGCTTCTTTGTCATGCAGTGGCACGCTTGTCAGATGCAGCTGCTATGGCGATGAGATCTTCCTCAGGCTAAATAATGTTAATGGGATTCTCACATAAACACCTAACACATGTGTGCCTCAAAGATGCTGCATATCCTCTTCGCTTTTTTTCACCTTTTCTTAACTTAAGCAGCAACACACTGCAAATCTATCAAAAGTATTTTCCTGTTTGATCCGGACCAGAGTCTCTTCAGGGAGTTTCTGGGAATGACCGTTTCGTTCGGGCGTCTTCGAACCCTGCAACGAACTCTGAACCGGATCTAACAAGCAATCTCTGGTCCCCTTGGAAACGTGGGTCTCGGTTGTCATGTGAACTGTCTGTCCAGCGGGTGGGGTGAGAGGAGGTGATGTAGAGTGCAATGCATTCTGGGTAGTCAACAAAGCTTACCGCCCGAATCAGAAGAAGAAGACGCAGAAAGAAAAAAGTTGGAAAATATGTTGCGAGCAGACATGGAGTAGAGAGGAAGAATTAGTGAAGAAGACTCACTGATATCTGGTCTGAAGACTATATATCACAGCTATAAAACAAGATAATTAGCCTAGCCACCACGGGCTTAAGTGGCGGACTTCCACTTTCATTCCGAACCGATCAATGAGCCGTGTTGCTTCTTTACTTCCTCTTTGGTCTGTTTGTTTGTTTTGGGCGACAGCGCCGCCAAACCAGCAGCTGTTGTAATTGCGATAATGTGATGATTGCACATATTTACTCTTTGTCTTTCACCCCAGTAATGAGAAAATAAAGTATTTCCTGCTGTAGAATTTATTTTATTATGTTCAATCGATTGTTTTTTATAGCTTCAAATGGTGCACATTTCTAATGTTGACCTAGTTCTGTTTTTAATCAAAGGTGAAACATTTAGACATCTGAATTCAATTGCTTTCCTTATAAGTGTAAATATTATTTAATTGAAAACCAATATTCATTTGAAAAGCTATATTTCTGGCCGAAAACGTACGGATCATGTGGTGCATCCATGATCCATGATCCATCCACTCATCAATTAAAAAAAGATGAATTTCTGATATTGTTATCTGTAACTTATTTATGGCTTATAATGTGTCTTGCTAGCTCAGGTTATGTGTAAAGCTTAATAATGAAAATTATTTTTCTTCCTTGAAATGCATGTGGTATTTGCACACTGTTACAATCCGGGAAGCAGCTTGACACCGGGCTAAGTGATGTCACTACAGTGCTGACAGCCCTCCAAATGATCCAGGGTGAAGAAACAACCGTTGTAAGGAGGTGGGGAGAGATATGGGGAGGACAAATAAGATATGAAGGGGGAATATGGTGGCTGCATCTGTGTGGAAGATGTTCTGACATGAAGGCACATATAAATAGTCTGCAGGAAGAGACTGAGGGGAGGTGAAGTGTGCTGCAGCAGCTCATGCAACATCCCTGTTGTGTGGTTACCCACAGGAGGGGAGACTAAAAATATGGGTCGACTATAATCATTGAATCAAAATTGACAGATGATTTCAGTCAGGTAAATGCTGAATTCTGCTCCAGCATCTGTGGGATTAAGGAGCGGTAATTCTTCAAGACAAAGAGCATGGCTCCCTAGACACAGCCCCCTTCAAGGCAGCAGGCAGTCTGCACTAATTAGCAAGGGGTGTGTGTGAAGGAGAAATCATTACTTTATCCACACATTGTGCCCTACATACTCCCCCCTCTCCGGCGCAGACGCCATCAGTCCACCTCTCATCTCTCTTCGCTCTGCAGGCTCCACAGCGGTGTGGTGCATGCACATATTCATGTGTTCACATGTATTCTTCTGAAACCAGCAACAGTAAATACTGCCAGGAAGTTCACAAATTTAAAGCAATCGAAGGGCCTCAGACAAAGACCAGAGCTGGAGACGGGGAACACTGAGGAGGAGGGAGGATGATGATGGAGGTGCTGGTGGGAATAGAAGCGAGCGCCAGACTAAGCGCTTGGTGCAGGAGGGATGGAGTGAAGTCGCATGTGCTGCAAGGTGTGGACAGCTCAGCGCCATGACTCCCTGGGTGTAATTACAATACAGCGGTCTCTGATTGATTGTTTGAGCTAGCAGGACCTCCAAAGCACCTCTGCGGTGCGGATGAGGCCTTTGCAGCAATGTCCCCCCCCGGCCCGCCTCTGGACCTCAGCTAGGCTCCCATTCCCAGCAGCATGATTCATGAGTGCCGGAGTGCTCGTCTGACCCAGGTGGGCCCGCAGTCCAAAGCATCAGGTAGCACTCAAAACGCTTGGCCTTTTTAAAATTAATTAGCTAAAGAAGCACAGGGCAACGAGCACTGCCACCACCTTCCCGCTCTCATTCTCTTGTTTTGAAGCCTCGCCTTCACAACTCCTCATGCGATCTTATTACCGCTGAGCATGGATCAACAAGAGGCAACAACAACCTCAGAAGGAAGATTTTCCTGAAAGCGCCGCGAATCATATACAGACACAATCTGCCACAGGCGAAACAGTAGGAGTACATAGTCAAACCAATCAGATTTAGGACTAGATGTTACAAGTAAAGTGAGGCACTTAGTACATCCTGGCCACTATCTCTCCAAGAGCATGTTGAATATTTAACCATGGCTTCATTTTACATACAAGCTTTTAAAATGAGTGATATTTATTTCATGGGGACAGAATGTATAAAAGCTGCAAAATTGAACCTTGTTGCATCTTCCCTGCTTTCAAAAATGCACTTATATTGAGCTGCACTTTACCAACACAATGCGCTCACTCTGTTTGTGCCTCAAGTTACACTTACTCACCCCCGCCGCTCACAAAAAGTCAGTACAGGCAGGAAAAAGTGGATAAGGATCAGAATAAACTGGGAAAAGTATGAAAGGGAAAACCACTGTCTGTGAAGACCAGCAATTTTAACAAAAACTTTTTAGCAATACTTCTCCCATACAGAAAGAAAGACATCTATGCAGGCTCTTCACTCAAATGCAGTCGTCACTCCACCAGCAACTCAAAAAGAGAACAAAAGTGCCTCAAAATGAAATGATACTGGAGAAACATGCACAGAAAGCTAACATCCATGGGTGGTTCACAAGAGCATCCATGGCAAATGATCGCATTCCACATAAATCCCCTCAACTACCCACCCACTCAGTCCCCACCCCTGAAAAAAAGCGCTCTTTCAGCACATATTCATAAAGGTTCTCTAATGGCTTCCAGAGGGACGAGGGGGCCTTCTCCACAGACAGAGACATTTCGCAGGCCCACAGGCAGAGCACAGAAGAGCCAAGAGAAAAATATCAAGTCTGAGAGAGACAGCGAGAGAGGAAAGAGGAAAAAAACAAAATAGAGGCTGAGAGAAGGAAAGAAAGAGAGAGGATGTCTTCATCATGAGTAGAATAAGAATGATGCCCCACTGGGGTCTATTAGTGAGCCTTTACATACAATGGCAGTCTCACCAATTTCCAAGCCTCACAACAATGCAAAGCCTCCAGTTTGTGATGGCACAGATATTAAGGTTACAGAGGAAAACATGCACAGGCTCCTATGAATTGCATACAACATTCTCTGTCTGAAATGGCTTATCCAGCTTTTCAATCACACAACACTGCAACTTTTACTCTGATAAAATCTATTTATCTTTTGATTTAATCATCAAGTAACATGCACATGGAATGGAGTTGTCGTATTCACTGAGGTTTTTCCTGACAGATAAAAACCTTTTATTTGATGGAGACATGACACTGACCTAATAACCAGAGGTCAACCCACTCATGACTGTAATAAATAAATGGGGGTGCGACGGGTGTCGTCGCCTGGACCGGGGGAGTCCCGGCCCACTCGGCCGGGGGCTCTGCTCTGTCCGATCTGGGCTTGGCAGCTTGTGGCCTTGCATCCCTTCTCCTTCTCTTGCAGGCTCCTCCTGGCTGGGGGTGTTCTCTTCTGCGTTCTCCCTCTGGTGCTTCCTGGGCTGTGGGTGTGTCTGTCTCTGGGGGGGCCGGCGGGGTGGCGGGTGAACCAATGACCTCGGGTCCCGGGGTATTGCTGCGGGAATCCCCGCAAAAGTTCCGACCACACCCAGTGGGCATGCACACACACACACACGCACGCACGCACGCACGCACGCACGCACGCACGCACGCACGCACGCACGCACGCACGCACGCACGCACGCACGCACGCACGCACACACACACACATTGCCATTCCTCATCAAAGAGATGTGCTACTGTTTTTTGTTTTCTTCCATCATTTGGTCAACTGTCAAAATCATGTACTTCTGTATTAATTGTTGCTTTTTGCTAAATTATGTACTTGCTCAAAAATCATGTTAATGTCTAGACAGAGCTGCTCAAGTCCTTTTAATCTAACAATGGTTGGAAAGTGTTTTCAACAGTGTAATTACTGTGTGATTACTGTAAATAGTATATATAGCATTAATAAGGGTATTGTCTGTAGCACCCCACCTCCAATAACATAATATTGTTTGCCCAAGCTGAGAAACAGGACAAAGGTTGAAAAAATGTCAAAAACAAATCTCCCTTTTATCTTAAAGAAACCTCTCCTGTGTTCCTGTTCCCCAGATCAACCAGGGAACCAGAAGGACGGCTCTGCCCCAGTCCAGGACCCAACAACCCCCTATACCTTCCCAAACGACACCTGCGACATTGAACCTCAGTCAGTTGGAGCAGTTTTTAAACACTAGAGGTCATAGGCAGAATCCATCAGAGGTGCATTAGAGATGAGAGACCCCATGCTGTTTTGTTTAACATACCGGTTATCTCAAGTAGCCGGCGATGTGGTCAAAAGCCTATCAGTAAGAACAAACATACAGTTAAGAACCCTGCATACTCCCTTTTGGAAGCCATAAGAACAAGAAGAAAGTTCAGCTTTGACGTCAGCTAGCTGCCGAAAAAAATTGTTTTTTTGGCAGCTTCCAAGAAGAAGCTGTCGAAATCGTAGGCCACGCCCCCTCACGGCAGGCACACGTCTGTGAAGCGGCGTCGTAACTTTTCAACTGCAGCTTATTTCTCGCCTCCAGTGCTTTCAGAAATACATTTCTCTGAACTGTTTCAGTAATAATAGAGAGTTTTTGTCCGAGCCGCGATGTTGGTCCAGTTTTAACTGCAGGACCTAACAGCTTTTCGTGATGTGTTCAGGTGCATCACGTAAGTCCACCCTCCGACATGTGAACATGACTGGGCGTGAGCCCACGCCGGGCGCCACCTTCCCGTGGGCTCACCACCCGCAGGAAAGGTTCTTAATCAGTGCAATGTGATCTGGGTGACAGTGCTCAGACTGCCACCCCCGCAACCCAGAAACTGATAAGCGGGAGAAAATGGATGAATGAATGAAAGAATGATAGTCATTAGCGAGCTGGAACACCCATGCGCAGCACACGGCAGAGCCAAAGTTTTGGCAGTCCGGCATCTACATAGTTCGGCCAGGACGGTTGGCACAGCCGAAACAAATTTCTTCGGCCAGATGGTTCTGGCCGAAGAAAATGACATAATTTTGTTCGGCAGGACACCGCACTGCCGAACTTTCTTTTTGTTCTTATGGAGTATGAATTGGCCTTTACGCTATCTAATCTGACAACAGTTGTGCGTCAGCCTCAGTGTGAAACCAGTGGTATTCACAACCCACTACAATTTGGTCTACTTAATGTTAGGTCTCTGTCGGGCAAGTCACTTTTAATTAATGATCTTATTACTGAGGAAAAAATGTATTTCGTGTTTTTAACAGAAACTTGGTTAAATGAAAACAACAGTGCAGCAGCTCTCATTGATTCAGTTCCTCCACACTTCAGTTTTATCAGCGATGTCAGCGTGTTAAAGAAAGGAGGTGGAGTAGCTTCTTTGTATAATCATACGTTTCAATGTGGCATTGCCAATGTGGCATACCACCCAAATACCATGCAAACTTCTTTCATGACTTTAGCAAACTGCTGTCTGCTGTATGTATTGATTATGACTCTGTTGTGGTAATGACTGATTTTAAAATTCATTGTGATAATCCAGAAGATATCAGTGCTCATGAACTTCTGAACATCCTCAAAATTTGGGGTCTTTTCCAGCATGTGACAAATTCCACACACAACAAGGGACACATCTTAGACTTGGTTCTTTCCAAAGGCCTAAACATTTCTGAGGTTGTGGGGAAATATGTGGCTGTTTCTGACAGAAAACGTCACATTGATGAAAACACACGGTGAGTCTCCACCCATTCACTAGCATGCCAGCTCTGCCTGCAGCTTCTATCAACTGCCTTGTAGATAACGTCAGCTCTAAAGTTATAAACCTCATTGATACCATAGCACCAGTCAAAGCTAAAGTAGTGTGTGATAGGAGAAAAGCTCCATGGAGGAATAATAGACTGGTTAAGGCCCAAAAAAAGAGTCAGAGCGCAGGTGGAGAAAATCTAAGCTCCACGTTCATTATGACATCTACAAAGAAACGCTTTGCATGTATAACCAAGAATTAAAAAGGACCAGACAATCTTTCGTCTCTGAGATCATCAACAAACACAGTAATAATGCTGGTACTTTGTTTAGTGTCGTGAACAGACTAACCAATCCCTCACCATCAGAACCTCCTGAACTGTTATCAGATGCATCTTGTATAGATTTTCATCCTATTTCACCCATAAAATGACACAGATCAGACTGTGAGTCAGTCACTCAACCTCAGGCAGTACGACTGGAAGACCTGAACCTCCACACAAAGATGTTCTGTCTAATCTGGCAGATTTTCACCTGTTAGACTGAGCAGCACTAAACCACATTGTTCAACACCTCAAACCCACAACATGCAGCCTCGACACTCTACCCACAAAGTTTTTTAAAGATGTTTTTAAAGATGTCTGGCTCCAGATGTACTACAGATAGTCAACAGCTCTCTTCAGATGGGTGTTTTTCCGAAAACTCTAAAGACAGCCATTATCAAACCTCTTTTAAAAGGAGTAATCTGGATGCTTCAGTGATTAGTAATTACAGGCCCATGTCAAACCTGCCTTTTTAAAGTAAGATTATTGAAAAGGTAGATTTTACACAACTTAATGCCTTTATGGCACAAGACAATGACCTAAATGTTTTCCAATCTGGATTTAGGTCAGAGCACAGCACTGAAACACTCTTATTAAAGTGCTGAATCACATCTACATGAACAGTGACACTTCCAGAGTCTCAGTTTTAATGTTACTGGATCTTAGTGCTGCTTTGGACACAGTTGACCACAACATACTGCTGGACCGACTATAGAAATAGTTGGGAATTTCTGGCACTGCACTAAATTGGTTTCAATCCTACTGGCAAGATCACGACTATTCTGTGTCAAAAGTTAATTGTGAATGTGAGCAAATTAAAAACACTTGTGGGGTTCCTCAAGGCTCCATCCTTGGGCCCTTTACATCTCCATGCTCCCGCTGGCTCAGATCATGGAACATTACAATATCTCTTATCATAATTACGCAGACGACACACAACTCTATATATCAGTGTCAGTTAATGACCACGCCCCATACCGTCTGAGTAAATGCATAAATGAAATTAATGAGTGGATGTGTCAGAACCTTTTACAACCCAACCCAGAGAAAACTGAGCTCATTGCTTTTGGCCCCAAAGAAGAAAGGTTAAAGGTCAGTGCTCATCTTGACTCCAGGTCACTCAGGACATCAAATCAGGCAGAAATCTGGGTGGAGTTCTGGACTCAGACCTGAAATTCAACAGCCAAATTAAGACAAGAACAAAATCAGCTTCTTACCATCTGTAAAATATTGCAAGAGTCAAAGGATTTCTGAGCAACAAGATTCTGAGAAACTTGTTCATGCATTTATTTTCAGTAGGTTGGATTATTGTAGCGGAGTGTTTACAGTAAATAAATCTCTCAGACAACTGCAGCTCATCCAGAATGCTGCAGCCAGAGTCCTCACCAACACAAAGAGGTTGTGCACATTACATCAACACAAAGAGGGTGGAGCACATTACACCTGTGCTTCAATCCCTGCACTGGCTGCCTGTGTGCCAAAGGATTGACGTCAAAATCTTACTTCTGGTCTACAAAGCTTTGAATGATCTCATGCCTGAATACATCTCAGATTTACTTGTAGACTATAAAACCAACAGACCTCTGAGGTCCACAGGAAGAGGTTTACTCAGTGTTCCTAGAGTCAGAAGCAAACGAGGTGAAGCAGCTTATAGTTCCTATGCTGCTCACCTGTGGAACAAACTTCCTGAACACCTGAAGACTGCTGACACACTCACTTCTTTTAAATCAGAACTTAAAACATTCTTATTTGCACAAGCTTTCGAATAAACAATAGATTTGACTTACTTTATTAAATGGATCTTAATAAATCTCTTACCTTATTTATTCTATCTGTTTTTAAAACTTTTATGATGTATTTCTTTTATTAATATATTTCATATATCTTTATTATGCCTAATATTGTTTGCCTAAGCGGAGGAACAGGACAAGGGTAAAAAAAAATGCCAAAGATAGATCTCCCTTTTACCTTAAAGAAACCTCCACCAGAGTCAAATTAGATGTGGTGGTCACTCTCAAAATACTGATGGGACTGGAACTAGAGACCAGCGGCATTATGTTCCACAGGAAGAAATGAATGCAGGAAAACACAAAGAAGATAGAAAAGACAGAACAAAGGCTAAAAATATGTCACATGCATGGAGAGTGAATGGAGAATGCAGATCAGTGCACTAATGATGGTCTAAACCTAAAGCAGCATAACTAAGGAAATGACCTAAAGCCCTATCAAATTGCAAAGTTTTAAACTAGACCATCTATTATTTTGAATTCTCCATCAGATCTTCATGTCAACTCTTGAGACACGTTAACTCATATCCTTTTGTGATGAGTAACACATTTTATTGGCAGAGGTAAACACGGTTATAAATTTCATTCCGATCCGCAAAATTAGTGCCCTCATGACACCAAACATCTTGTGATTGTTTCACAAGTCTAATTGGAGGAATCGGGATGAAAAAAGCCAATTTCTGCTTCGGTGGAGGTTATTCTGTCGATAGGTTTTCACATTTTACAAGTATTACAAATTGACAGCAAAAACTTTGACTGACATAGAAAGATCACAATTAGGTCTCTTTGAACCATGAACCGTGAACCAATTATAATGAGCCTGTAGTTCAAGTGCATTAACTTTTCCTTCCTCAGCACTGCGAATCAGAAACAGCCCATTAACAATTCTTCATGAACAGAATCCCCTGCTCAACAAGGTGCTCATTAAAATTGCATTGCTAAGGTGCCGTTTTCACTTATTAGCTTAATTGTCAGGTCATGAAGACGGGACAGATGACAGTGAAGGTGTCCATGGTAAAGAACACGTTAGACTCAGTCACTGCCGGCTACACAGCCGTCAATTGCTGAACACGTTCATACGTCACATATATGGGCCAAATTAGGCCACAGACAAATTAAACAAGCCCGTTCATAAATTACAGGACGGGGATGGGGGCAGCCTATATATCAACGCCACAGCACTCATCAATCATTGTGAGGCTGGAACTCTTAACCTTCCATCTCATGCATAACTGTGAGAGTCTCTCTCTGACCCGCTCTCTCATTTATCCCAATCTTCCTTTATCTTCAAATGAACAGATGAAAGCGAGGCGTCAGAGCCGTGCCGACTGCTCAGGTGACTGCTGACCTCGGTCCTGATTCATTACCCTGCCTAATTTCTGATTGAACCGTTGAACACCAGGTTTCATCTCTGTAAGGCTTTCAAAGAAACTATTAAGAACTCTTGAAGAAGACAGCAATGACGACTTTGATCGGATGAGTCTATAAAGACACAAACTACATAAAGCAATCAGTCTTTTATTTCTTTTAAACCCTTTTGAAGCTTGAATAGCCCATAACTGTCAAAACATAGACTCCACTGGACCATG